>NW_015505899.1:91317-91949 GCF_001515645.1 Sinocyclocheilus grahami
GTTAAATCCATGAAATGAAAGAGATGGAAAACGAAGAGTTGGTGTCCCACACATTTAATGGCTGGTACACGGCCAATCCGTGATCAGCAGAGTTTACACGTCACGTTTTGGTAACGGTACGGTTCGCTTGGAACCCCAACCGAGGTGGTACTAAAAAAGTACCAGGTACCAGGTACTGTACCCAGTGGAAAACCCCCCAAAAGTGAACCGTACCGAGCCGTACCGTGCCGTACCATGCAGTGGAAAAGCGCCATTGGATCCTCAACCGAGGTGGTACTAAAAAAAGTACCAGGTACCAGGTACTGTACCCAGTGGAAAACCCCCAAAAGTGAACAGTACAGAGCCTTATGCTGAGTTCACACTGCACGATTTTAGCCCGATTTTTCACTCGCCGACAGGTTTTGCAAAATTGCCGACAAATGCCTGAACAATCACGCAGTGTGAATTATCAAAGACGCGATCTGAGGGAAAAGCCGATGCGTTGCCGACACGTGAAATATTTGACATGCTAAATATCCCGAGCTGTCTGCGATTCTTTGAGTTCTGGCTGAAAAACACATCGGCGATGACCTACAGCCAATGAGAGACCAAGATACAGGGCAGCGGGAAGTTCGGGGAGGAGTTATAGACCA
>NW_015505899.1:92125-115449 GCF_001515645.1 Sinocyclocheilus grahami
CGACCCCAATAACGTGATATTTAGGCCCTGGAATGTGAATTGTACCAGGAGAACCCCGCCAAAAAAATTTGTATTTTACTCCGCGATTTTTACTGGGGGACCCCCTCGAAAGCAATTGGGCTATTTTCAGGCTAGTTTTGAGTAATCATTGGGCGGGTTTTGTAGCGAAAACCTGGCAACCCTGCACCAGACAGAGCTGTCTGTGATTCTTCCTATTGTGAAGTCATGCAGTGTTTAACCTCCTGTCGTGGTTCCATCGTGCAGTGTGAACACAGCAACAACTGAATGCTACCCCAGATAGTCGTTCAGTGTGAAACCAACAGTGATGCGACGTCTTTGAAAATCATGCAGTGTGAACTCGGCATTACCGTGCCGTACCATGCAGTGGAAAAGCGCCACTAGTGTCCAACCTACTCTAGACAATGATAACAATGAATAATTACATCTTTTCAAGAATTTACAATTCCAAAATGTCAAGAAACCAGTCATTTTATGGCCACATCTAAAATAAAGAGCGAAGGTATTGAAGAAGGTATTGCCCGGTTTCCCAGCGAAGTCCAAACAAGCTTGGTTCATTTTCTGAGCATTAAACTGTATTGCCTATAATAGCACATAGTTATTTCAGCCACACTGCCAACTTTTTATGTAATGTCCTAAACTAGAACTTGTGAATTAAATATTAATTTAATATCTGAAAGTACAGAACACAGTACAGAACACATAAATGGTTTTCTCAGTAACAATGCAATTCTACAAGCTGCTGACACTAGCAAAAGAGCTCCTTGAACAAAACTCAACTAAGGAGTACTGGGAAGGACAAACTTCTGACTCCTTGCCCAACACAACACAGCATCAGACCCCTCCAAGGGAGGAGCATCCCGTAAAACCAGTTGATACCCCAGAAGCAGCCAGACAATATTGGATGGAGCAACGGGCCCACATGCCCAACAGCAAAACCTCTACCAACACAACTCAGGCAAGCTCAAGTCGGTGATGCCACAAGAGCAAAACGACACTGCAAACATCAGACTTCTGGTGACATTCGAGCAGAACAGAGGGCTAAAAAAAACTGCTGCCCTCCTGTCACCATCACTAGGTCAGTCTGAAACTCTCTTCACACAACAAAATCTCCAAAACAATTCCCTGTGAGCTCCGGAACCACCTGCACTCTCACCGGTGAGAGTCCAACCCGGCTGTTCCACACTGTGGGTACCACGGATAGCTTACTGGCTAACAACACCTACAAACAACCATCTGACTCAGATCAACTCACTTCAGAATGACAGGTGACACTGCCTCGACCCCTGCTGCACAAGCTCAAGGACTCGCACCTTGCTACAGCCTACATCACCACAGCACACCACCTGACAGCGTCCACTACCCCTCCTGCAGGCACCAACAGCCAGAGAGCCACCATGGCCTTCAAGCCTTGCATGCCAGAGGTGTGTCTGATTTTCCTACTTATTTTCCATCATTCGCAGTTGTCTACAGGAGACAACAACGCTCAACAATCAATCACAGACCCCTCACCCAAAACCAGACTCGGTGCCTGTATGTCTGTGAACAATCTCCAGGCCAGGACACCTCAGCCAGATCAGATAAACTTTACGACCTAAAAGTAAAAGTAGAGAGAATCTTCCTCCCTACTCAATTCTCTCTGAAACAGACACATACTGCTATACGAAATGACTTCTTTATTTTCATTATCTAAATGAGAGAGTATATTATATGTTGATACCTATGCAACACATTAGTATTATAAGAATCTTGAAGATTCCTCTCTTGAACAACCAGTTAAGTTCCATATGCAAAACACCATGCTAGAGACAAAGGATCGTAAAATTTCCTTCCAAAGGTACCATTCATCATTGGCTCACTCAAATCCTGAGAGGTGTGACCTGCTTCGAACTTATAAGGCCTCACATCAGTGACCCTCCTGGGGGGCTTTTTGGGTTTTTGGCTTTTGTCTCTTGTATCTGCTCTCATCAACCTCCCGGGGCAGGTGCATCCGCGCCTGGCAGGCCTCAACTACAGCCATGCCTTCACTTTCCATCTGGGAGAAAACTCTCCCGACCACCACAGAGTCAGAATAACATCTTTTTGGAGTTCATCACTCTTCAAACCCGGAAGAAGGTGATCGCGTCTCCAACACCACCAAACCTCCAAACCATCAAGACTTTCATCCGAGACTGCATCCGGACGCTCGTTCAAGGCCAAGGCAATGCAAGCCAAGTATCATACATTTAACTAAACAAAACAGAGGTTTAGGATAAGCTGTGGACTATGGCGTTATTTTGCTGTCAAATGTCGAGAGCGCATTGTTGTAGCGCGAAAGTACATTACTATGATGCGTGAGCGCGAATCTCTCCGCTCGCACGCGGATTGCCTTTGCTCTCGCATTAAACCGGACGCGCGCTCTCAGATATGCGCTGCTCTCTCACAGAGAGTGTGCGCGCACTTAAAACGTGTCCGTTGCACTCGCGAATCTCTCCTCGTGCACAATGTGCGCGCTCAAATTTTGTCCTTTGCACTTGCAAATCTCTCCGTGCTCTTGCGCTAGAAATGAATTATTTTCGCACCTGGATTAAACGTTGTCAAACGTTATCAACAAATCAGACTTCCATGACTTGATCGATTAAAATGCTAAGTGAAATCTAATAAGCTGGAATTCTTTTGACAATCAAAGATGGATCTTTAAGTTCGCTAAAATTTAATATTTAGTCATATTAATCAAAATTATATTAGAAATGGCTGGGATTGGGGTGCTTGGATGTTTTGTGCAAATAAATAACCTAGTAATATGTCTGTCTAACTGGTTGGTCAAACCCCTCTATAACACAATAATAACTAAACTAATGACTAAACCTTGTCAAAAGTTATCAACCAATCAGACTTCCACGACTGACCGATGTAAATGCTACGTGAAATCTAATTGGCTAAGAGGGAACTGCACCTGTTATTTTGACAATCAAAGATGGATCTGCAATTTCTTTACAATTTAATAATATTTAGTCATATTAATCAAATGTATATTATAAATGGCTAGGAATGGGGTGCTTGGATAATTTGTACAAATAAATAACTTAGTCTATCTAATTGGTTGGTCAAACCTCTCTGAGCGATTTATCTAAACAAACAAAAAAAAGTAGCCTATATGATTCGGTTCAAGTGGTCATACATGTCTTGTGTAATTGGGTTGAAATATATATACAACATCTTCTGATTTAAGACAGAACTATTTAGATCAAGGGTCAGATGCACTATTCCCTAAATAATTAAAATGTGGAATATATAAGCCTACCACCATAACGAATTTCTCATATTTGTCATAACATCATTATATTCTATGGGTTTAATGAATTTGCAGACAATGTAGTTTTCTGTAACTGTCATATAACTGTAAATTCAGTCTTAGAGGAGAATGCCATTGAATGTGTAGCTAATATGAAGTGTGTTTTCATGAGAAAAAAAATCTAACTAAAATCAGAACTGAAAACAAACTCTGGATGAAAAAATACTCCCAATAAAACAGCAGTTATTGTGTTATAGAGGGGTTTGACCAACCAGTTAGACAGACCGATTACTAGGTTATTTATTTGCACAAAACATCCAAGCACCCCAATCCCAGCCATTTCTAATATAATTTTGATTAATATGACTAAATATTAAATTGTAACGAAATTAAAGATCCATCTTTGATTGTCAAAAGAATTCCAGTTTATTAGATTTCACGTAGCATTTTAATCGGTCAGTCATGGAAGTCTGATTTGTTGATAACTTTTGACAACGTTTAATCCAGGTGCGAAAAGAATTCATTTCTAGCGCAAGAGCACGGAGAGATTTGCGAGTGCAAAGGACACAGTTTGAGCGCGCACATTTTGAGCACGAGGAGAGATTCGCGATTGCAACGGACACGTTTTAAGTGCGCGCACACTCTCTGGGAGAGAGCAGCGCATATCTGAGAGCGCGCGTCCGGTTTAGTGCGAGAGCAAAGGCAATCCGCGTGCGAGCGGAGAGATTCGCGCTCGCGCATCATAGTAATGTACTTTCGCGCTACAACAGTGCGGTCTCGACATTTGGCAGTAAACTAAGGCCATACTATGGCGTTATTTGACAGTAAAATAACGCCATAGTGGACCCCTTTATAAAAAGGCGCTGATGGTTTCACTCGTGGTTAACTGACTCAATTTGACCCATAACTGCGTTCTCTGGTTTCTCTAACGGTTTCAGTCATACACTTCCAACCTCCCAACGAATGAGTGATTTGCAGTGTTGGGGAAAGTTACTTTTAAAAGTAATGCATTACAATATCGCGTTACTCCATAAAAAAGTAACTAATTACGGTACTTAGTTACTTTTTATGGAAAGTAATGCGTTACGTTACTTTTGCGTTACTTTTAAAATCTGGACAGGGCTTTTTAAAATAAAAAGTTCTATTTTTGGCAAATATAAAAGCCTTTTCACACAAAAAGTGAAATGAATAAGCCTCAGGCTGAAGGGAACATAAATTTAAGTCGTAGAATGCAGAAGAAGAAGTTTCAACACACTTCAGCAATAAAAAAAGACACACGAATGTTTATCTAGAGTAATTTGTGCTTATTATTATGGTTGAACTGGATCATTGAAGTTCAGAAGCAAAGACATTGGTTAATAGAATGGGATTAAATACATAAAGGATATTTGTGTTGTTTAACATTTAATTATTGCAGATTCTGAGTTGCATTATTTTTATTCATTTTGAGGAATACTGAATCTGTGTTTTTTTTCGTGTGAGATGAATTAATGCATATTCATATTTATTTTAGAACTACAGTAACATCTGATTTCTCTCAACATGGGGACAGGAGAGCTGTCAATCAATAAATTGGGAAAAAAAGTAAGTACTTATTTGAAAAAGTAACTCAGATATTCTCTTGTAAATTAAAAAGTAATGCGTTACTTTACTAGTTACTTGAAAAAAGTAATCTGATTACGTAACTTGCGTTACTTGTAATGAGTTACCCCCAACACTGGTGATTTGTATGTTTGTTTGTTTGTCTAGATTAGTTATGTGTTCGTGTTTAGTTAATAAAACTTTTGTGCATAAATTACGTGAGTTTCTGGTTCTGTCACCACTTCTGAATAGTGTCCCTTTTACGATCTGATCTAGCTATATGCTCTAATGCATTACTGTAAGAAAGTTATTTTCTGTGGCCACGAAAATATCCTTTTTTAGAGTTGATATGAAATTATACTGAATGTTCGCTGGACGAACAGATTAGTTGATTGTAATATTAATTCTGCTACAGTTACTACTGGCAGCTGAGGTAAATAATTGTAATTAATTATAATTAATTGTAATTATTTATATACATTTCCCTTTTGAGCTAATTTGCTACAGCATCCTACTGAGAGAAAAAAATCCTCTGTGCTTTCACTTGTCTTTAATTCCTCCCTTTTCTAGTGTGTACCTTTCTAAATCTCTGAAACTTTGCATTATGAGCACTTCTCATGTTTATTTGCTCTTTATGATGAATCACTTGTTGTACTGCTCATTTGCATGTCACTTTGGATAACAGTATTTGCTAAACAAATCAATGTAAATTTAAGTTTTACTCTGTTTCTAAAATAAATGTCAGTGTGTACCTTAAGACAAAAGCACCACAAGATGGTTGAATGTGTTTTATAATGTTTTTTGGTCAGTTCCTGCAATAAATTACTGTGCCTACTTCACCAGTATAGTAACACCAAGGGCCTTTAGTGAATTAATAGTGACTGTGCTTCAGTTTTTGATGCATGGGGAGTGATAATGGGTTATGTATTTAAATACAAATACAATTTTTTTTTCAAAGACTGTAGTACAAAAAGTATTTCGTATTTTAATTACAAGTATCTGAAATACTGTCCATAGGTTCTTTCTATATCTAGGCCATTAAGCTCTTGAAGAAATCACAATGACGTTTCATGGAAAAGTGATAAACCAATTGGGAAATTTTAGTATGCTTTTAAAGTATGCTTTCAACAGTCCTCAATGAAACAGCCCCTCCTAACTGTACTTTCATGAGTGTCTGCAGGACTGTTAGGAGAGGTGGAGGTGTAGCTGCTCTATTTAAAGGTGTCTATCAATGCAAGCAAGTGTAATTTGGTCAGTACTTGTCTTTTGCATATCTAGGGATTGTGCTGAAAGGTGCCCCACGCATTCTGTTTATCATTATTTACAGGCCTCCAAAATACTTTCCAGCCTTTGTTGAAGAGTTCACAGAAATGTTATTAATAATTTCCTCAGAGTTTGACTGTTTTGCTATTGCAGGGGATTTTAATATTCACATAGATATACAAATATATACAAGAATATACAAAATAAATTATAACTACACTGAATAAAATAATAAACGCAACATCTCGAGACAACTGGGGGCAAAAACAAAAGTGTTGCATTTATAATTTTGTTCAGTATATTTTAAACACTTTTGACCTGATTCAGCATGTGATTCTCTAGATTTACTCATCAGCAGGGGTCTAAACATTTCATCCATTGTTTTAAGAATGTTATTGATGATATTGCTCCTGTGAAAGTCAGCAAGACAAAAATCAGCTTGGAGAAAATCAACAGCAGTACAGAGTATGAAAAGACAATGCAGAAAAGCTGAGCGGATATGGCGGAAGACGAAACTTGAAATTCCCTATAGCTTCTATAAAGACAGCCTTCATGCTTTCAATGTGGAACTAGCCACAGCTAGACACAGTTTCTTCTCAAACCTTATAAACAGTAACTTAAACAACACTCTTTTTGCAACTGTTGAGAGACTGACAAACCACCCCTAAGTCAGATTCCCAGTGAAATGCTCTCTGACAGCAAATGCAATGCTTACTTAAAAAAAAAGCATGCAAACCGATTGCCTTGAAAAAACTAAGTAAAGTGAAATAGGAATAGTATGTTGTATTGACAAATGCTTAATTTGTATAGTTTACTTACATGAGAGTTCTAGTAACTAAAAAAGAACTGCAGGGGTACTTGATCCTTTTCATTTAGGTTTACTCATGACTTAGTATAGCTACTCACTGACTCCCAGAATGCATTGCGTCATGAATAAATTATGCAGTTGCTTTGTTTTACAGTTGTTGATTTTATTTGCCAATTTTATTTGCTGTCTTGTGTCAGTAGTAGCACAACAAAAAGAGCAAATTCAATGGTTATTGTTACAATTAATGAAAATAAATGAAACTGAATCGTTACCATTGTTGTGATTCACGTGCTGAATGTTTAAGTTTGTTTGTGACTTTAGCATAATTCCATACACTAATTAAGGATTATATAAACCCAATTAAAAGCATCTCAAGGTATTTATGAAAAAAAGCTCTTTAATAAACACACACACACAAAAATACACAAATGTTTTAATTAGAAGATAGGTCACCTTCTATAAGCAACTTAGCATGCTTCCCTAGAAATTGAAAAATAACTCTAATTTCATGTTGCATTACTGTATTAACAAGAAGAAAATTATGGTAATATATTTGAAGTTCCAAGTGCCCAACCAAAGGGAACGCTAATCACTATAATGGTGAGTTAAAAAAAACAAATTTTAGGAAAATCAACATCAATTTATGAAGTTAGCTTATGTGATGTTCCCTCAAATATTTCAGTTGCTTTGAAAATTCAACATTCAAGATGACTTTGGGAAACGAGTGAATGCAACTAGTGAAAGATAACTGCAGACATTGAGGAAATGGGTGAAAAGTCTATTAAGACTTTTTCTTTTCTTTTCTTTTCTTTTTCTTCTGTTGTTATGTTGCACATTAGCAACATATTAGTGCACTGCTGCCTCTCACTGGTTTGTTAATGTAATTGGTTACTTTGTGGCTACTTGAATATTTTAAGTAAGTGTCACTCAAAACAGTAAGTAAATTGTTTTATTTGCCTTGAAAGTAGCTATAACTTAATAAAACCTAGTAAGTATATAAAAACTAAGTAAAAATAACCAATTAAATGTAAGTAAGGTAAACTATTGGATTTCACAGTGTGGGACTTTTCCAAACTCCCTGAAAACCGCAGTTGTCAAGCCCCTTCTGAATCAGTGCTGGTACTACAAGATATCAGTGCTGCGTTTGACACTGTCGATCATAACATACTTCTAGAGAGACTGGAAAACTGGGTCAGGCTTTCTGGGATGGTACTCAAATGGTTCAGGTCATACTTAAAAGGGAGAGGTTATTATGCGAGTATAGCAGAGCATAAGTCTAAGTGGACTTAGTGGAGTCCCACAAGGCTCAAATCTTGCATCGCTCTTGTTTATCCTGTATATGCTTCCACTAAGTCAGATAATGAGAAAGAACCAAATTGCCTATCACAGCTATGCTGATGATACCCAGATTTACCGAGCATTATCACCAAATGACTACAGCTCCATTGACTCCCTCTGCCAATGCATTGATGAAATTAACAGTTGGATGTGCCAAAATTTTCTTCAGTTAAACAAGGAGAAAACTGAAGTCATTGCATTTGGAAACAAAGATGAAATTCTCAAGGTGAATGCATACCTTGACTCTAGGGGTCAAACAACTAAAAATCAAGTCAAGAATCTAGGTGTGATTCTGGAGACAGACCTTAGTTTCAGTAGTCATGTCAAAGCAGTAACTAAATTAGCATACTATCATCTCAAAACCATTGCAAGAATTAGATATTTTGTTTCCAGTCAAGACTTGGAGAAACTTGTTCATGCCTTTATTACCAGCAGGGTAGACTATTGTAATGGTCTCCTCACCGGCCTTCCCAAGAAGACCATTAGACAGCTGCAGCTCATCCAGAACGCTGCTGCCAGGATTCTGACTAGAACCAGAAAATCTGAGCATATCACACCCAGTCCTCAGGTCCTTACACTGGCTTCCAGTTACATTTAGGATTGATTTTAAAGTACTTTTACTCATTTATAAATCACTCCATGGCCTAGGACGTAAATACATTACAGATATGCTCACTGAATATAAACCTAACAGACCACTCAGATCATTAGGATCGAGTCAGTTAGAAATACCAAGGGTTCACACAAAACAAAGGGATTCCGCTTTTAGCTATTTTGCCCGCAGTTGGAATCAGCTTCCAGAAGAGATCAGATGTGCTAAAACATTAGTCACATTTAAATCTAGACTCAAAACTCATCTGTTTAGCTGTGCATTTATTGAATGAGCACTGTGCGATGTCCGAACTGATTGCACTGTATTTTATGTATAATCATTTTCTATTTTTAACTGTCTTAAATTCATTTTAAATCAATTTTTAAATAATTTTCAAAGTTTTTAAATTCCTTGTTTTATTTTTGTGATTATTTTACTTTCTTTTATGTAAAGCACTTTGAATTACCATTGTGTACGAAATGTGCTACATAAATAAACTTGCCTTGCCTTGCCTTACCTAAAGTGTTTTTTTAATAGAGCATCAGCCTACTCAGAGAACCAGGATTATATATGTAACCAAACATTCTCTTTCATTTGTCCACATGCCTCATAGTGCTGTTGCATTTAAAAAAGTTTCTGAAATGTCTGTTAAATCAGAACTGATCAAAGAACTTTGTCTTTGATGAGTTCTGATTTTTTTTTAACTATAGTGAGAACCATCACTATAGATGTTTTGGTGGGAAGGAATACATGTGAGCCATCAGCCATGCATGAGCCAGAGTGTCTGTCCCCAGAGTGTCATTGAAAACACACTAAAAACGTTGTAGAAGATGATCCAAGTGAAGCTTTTAATAAAATAAAAACAATAATACACACAAGGCAAAAGGCAAGAAACACCAGCACCAGATAATCCAGAGAACAGGACCCAGCAAAATCACAGAGTAGCAAGGCAATACTTCAGCAACAAAAACATGGAATATATAAGGGTGGCTAATCTGGCTGGAGTCCAGAATTGACAGATAATAATCCGGGAAGAGAGCCCTCTGGTGGCTGACATGGGCACACCAGCAGATGGCTGTGACATAACTCCCCCTTTAAGGAGCAAATTCCAGTGGCCTAGGACGTAAATACATTACAGATATGCTCACTGAATATAAACCTAACAGACCACTCAGATCATTAGGATCGAGTCAGTTAGAAATACCAAGGGTTCACACAAAACAAAGGGATTCCGCTTTTAGCTATTTTGCCCGCAGTTGGAATCAGCTTCCAGAAGAGATCAGATGTGCTAAAACATTAGTCACATTTAAATCTAGACTCAAAACTCATCTGTTTAGCTGTGCATTTATTGAATGAGCACTGTGCGATGTCCGAACTGATTGCACTGTATTTTATGTATAATTATTTTCTATTTTTAACTGTCTTAAATTCATTTTAAATCAATTTTTAAATAATTTTCAAAGTTTTTAAATTCCTTGTTTTATTTTTGTGATTATTTTACTTTCTTTTATGTAAAGCACTTTGAATTACCATTGTGTACGAAATGTGCTACATAAATAAACTTGCCTTGCCTTGCCTTACCTAAAGTGTTTTTTTAATAGAGCATCAGCCTACTCAGAGAACCAGGATTATATATGTAACCAAACATTCTCTTTCATTTGTCCACATGCCTCATAGTGCTGTTGCATTTAAAAAAGTTTCTGAAATGTCTGTTAAATCAGAACTGATCAAAGAACTTTGTCTTTGATGAGTTCTGATTTTTTTTTAACTATAGTGAGAACCATAGTGACCCATTGAAAACACACTAAAAACGTTGTAGAAGATGATCCAAGTGAAGCTTTTAATAAAAGAAAAACAATAATACACACAAGGCAAAAGGCAAGAAACACCAGCACCAGATAATCCAGAGAACAGGACCCAGCAAAATCACAGAGTAGCAAGGCAATACTTCAGCAACAAAAACATGGAATATATAAGGGTGGCTAATCTGGCTGGAGTCCAGAATTGACAGATAATAATCCGGGAAGAGAGCCCTCTGGTGACTGACATGGGCACACCAGCAGATGGCTGTGACATAACTCCCCCTTTAAGGAGCAAATTCCAGATGCTCCAACAAATGTCAAAGAAGTCCAGGATGGAGGAGGAATGGAGGGGGATCATGGGGAGGGATTGTGGGCCAGGCCCGTGTAGAGTAGACAGGAATGAAGATCCCCACGGTGGAGCAGATGACCACCACAGTACAGCAGATGGGAGCGAAGATCCCCACAATGGAGCAGCTGACCACCAAGGGGGAGCTGAGGGAGCTGAGGACCACAAAGATGGCTCAGAATGGGGTGGAATAGAGAGCACAGAGAGGTTAACAGTGGCCATAACAGGACAAACAGAGAGTTCAGGAATGGCCTCCTTGGCCGTGACAGGGCAGACTGAGAGTTCAGGTACAGACTCCTTGGCTGTGACAGGCAGGCAGAGAGTTCAAGAGTGGGCGCCACCGCCCAGAGAGGAGCTGAAGCAGATGCCACCCTACTCGGGAGGTTCTGCAGCAGAAGCTCTGACTATGGACTTGGGTGGACTCTGGAGTGGTCTCCTGGACTGGAGTTGCCTCCGGAGCGAACTCATAGACCAGAACTGACTCTGGAGCAGACTCATAAGCTGGAGCAAGCTCTGGAGGGAACTGATGGACTTGAATAGGCTCTGGAGCGGACTCATAAATGGGAGTGAACTCTGGAATGAAGTTGTAGAATTGAGTGGGCTCAGGTGCGGATTCATAGACTGGAGCAGGCTCTGGAGTTGACTCTGAGGGCTCCCGGACTCGAGTGGGTTCACAAGTGGACTCTGAAGGCTCCCGGACTGGAGCGGGCTCTGGAGTGGACTCTGAGGGCTCCCAGACTGGAGCGGGTTCTGGAGTGGACTCTGAAGGCTCCTGGGTTCATGAGTGGACTCTGAGGACTCCTGGACTGGAGCGGGCTCTGGAGTGGACTCTGAAGGCTACCGGGATGGAGCTGGCTCTGGAGTGGACTCTGAGGGCTGCTGGGCTGGAGTGGGCTCTTGAATGGACTCTAAAGGCTCCAAGACTGGGGCGGGCTCTGGTTCTGAGTCCTGGGCTGGAGCCAGTTCCAGAGCGGACTCATGGAATGGAACAGGGTCTGTGAAAACCAGTGCTGAGGCTCTTGAGATACTAGCTGCTCTGGCTGAAATCAGCGGTGGATCCGCCATATTAACGATCAGCCCCAAGTGTCTTTGGAATGGAGTGTCTTCAAGTGGAACTTTCACAATGACCGGGAACACGGGAGTGGCATCCGTGATGGCTGAAGACTGTGGCGTGACATCCATGATGGCTGGAGGTTCTGATGTGGTGGCCATAACGGCTGGAGGCTCTGGCATGGTGGCCAACTTGAGAAGGGGCTCTGGAACAGTCTCCTTGAGAGTGGACTCTCGAACGACTGGAATGGACATAGCTGCCCTCTTCCTTCTCGACCTTCGCTTACGAGTCAGAGATAGTGAATCCTCACTATTCTCTGGAGGTGTTGTAGCAGACTCGAGCATCTCCAGGTGCACTACAATGGGCACAGACTGACCTGGTGTTACTATTTGGCTATGGTACCGGAGATAATTGATGAAGTCCCAAAAACTCATAGTTTTAAGTCCCTCCATCTCCCACCGAGGCAAGGGGTAATCAGGGCATTCATTAAAGATGTTCCTAAGCAGTGTTGGGCAGTAACGCATTACTTAGTAACATGTTACTGTAATTTGATTACTTTTTTAGTAACGGAGTAATTTAACGCGTTATAATTTTCAAACTGGTAATTAGAGTATAGTTACAAGCCGAAGTCTCTATACGTTACTGCCGCGTTACATTGCTGACAGATTGTAAAAAGGATGTAGCTCATGCACTGTCGTGTGTCGCTCACAAGTGCCAGTGAAATAGAGACCTGCTCTCCCACGAGACCCAACGCAACAGAGGGCGGCGCGGGACAAGACTTGATAGGCGAATGCAGAGACTCGTGTGTGTGCGGGATGCGGGAGAATAAAATGATTCACGGAACTCCCACAAAAAATAGAAATATCTAAACATAAAATATCTGAAACAAATAAATTGTTATTCATCTATTACACAAAAGCAACATGAACTAATATAAAATATAAACGATTAACAGGTGCAAGCATAATATTTCTATTTATGCTGTAACACGTGTTTGCAGCGTTGAGCAATGCAGTGCTGAAATTTGCGTGTTCACGAATCCTCTCATTATAACACACGAATTGAAGACATTACGAACGATTCATTATGCATATATTTATTGTGTTATAACAGAGATTTGTGAGATTGCGATGAACTGAGATGTATTTTAGAGATTATAAACGCAGCGCTCTTTGCTGGCATTCTGCCATGCCAAACCATGTATGCAGCAGCCGCTTGCTTTAGTTAAAAATAACAGTGTTCTGTGAATGTTGATGCGTTAATAACAAATATTTATCGGGAGCGTGTATGCTGGGATTTCATGAATTTCATGGAGAAAAAATTAACGTAACTGGTAATGTAACTAATTACTAATAACTTTTGAAATAAAGTAATCAGAACAGTAACGTGATTACTTTTAAAGGGAGTAATCAGTAATTCAATTGCATTTTCAGAGTAACTTGCCCAACACTGTTCATAAGCTCAATAGTGCTAGGTTCCAGCCCCACCGCCATGTTCCAAAACATTTGAGCCAAGCCTCCTACTCCCAACCCCTGTTGGCGCAATGCAGCCAATGCCTGAACTCGTGCCATCCGCTGCTTCTTTGTTGCTGGAGGAAGAATCCGAATGCCCATGGTGCTAAAGCTGATTAACACTGACTTGCTGCTGGATCTGTGATGGCTAAAGAATTCTGTCACGGAAACACACTGAAACATTTGTAGATGATCCAAGTGTAGATTTTAATAAAAACAATAATCCACACAAGGCAAAAGGCAACACCAGGACAAGATAATCCAGAGAACAGGACCCAGCAAAAACAGAGTAGAAAGGCAATACTTCAGCAACAATAGCGACGTGAACATGGAATATATAAGGGTGGCTAATTGCACAAAGCTGAAAGCAATGAGGTCTGATAGTCCGTGCAAAGAGTGATGGGAACTGGAGTCCAGAACAGACAGATAATGATCTGGGAAGAGAGCCCTTTGGTGGTTGACATGGGCACACCAGCAGATGGTGGTGACATAGGCTGAGTGATTTTTGTTAAACTGTGCACAAACTTACTGACAAGGCATCTATCATACCACAACTGAAGCTGCTTCTATAAGACCAGTAAGACCAATAAGCCCGCAAACAAGCCTACAGGAACATCTCGTCCTGATCTGAACTGAATCAGACAAAGGCAAAACGACTGGACATGAGCAGCAGATAAATCGCTTTTGCACTGTGCATGAGATTAGTTCCATATGGTATGTGGCCTTGGCAACAGAATATTCTTCTGAAGGTCTTCTTTATTCTGAGACATAAGGTGCTTTAGCACTGGAGTAACTTTTCATAGCTCCCATAACTATTGGCAGAAGTACCCGTGATAGATGGATTGAGGCCAAAGTCCAGGCACTTCACCATTATCCAGTTGTTGACGTTGCTGAATGCTGTCATTGCTGGTCACCTTACTTAACTTCAGAATTCCTACTAGTGGTGCAAATGCAATGCCAACCATGTGTCAAATGCAATGACAAGCATGTGTCATTGTTTGTTACCACAGCAATCACTTGGGCAGAATTGCAGAAAGCTGTTTACTTGTACCATGTAAAAAGATTGCCGTATATAGGCCTTTCCACACTGAGCGCGAAAAAGTGAAACGAATATTGGACACGAGGACGCGCTGGAATAAAACAGTAGATTTCTATGGATACTTCAACATAGACCACGAACATTCGCGCACCGAAAATGCAAATGTTTTTTTTCGAACCAGTTTGACGAATCTTTTCAGTTTTGCAAAGCGAAAACATGGGCCATCCAATAAGAGTTGAGCTAGAATCACGTGACCGGAGCAGCTGCTTTTGCACAAGACAAGACTTGATAGGCGAATGCAGAGACTCGTGTGTGTGCGGGATGCGGGAGAATAAAATGATTCACGGAACTCCCACAAAAAATAGAAATATCTAAACATAAAATATCTGAAACAAATAAATTGTTATTCATCTATTACACAAAAGCAACATGAACTAATATAAAATATAAACGATTAACAGGTGCAAGCATAATATTTCTATTTATGCTGTAACACGTGTTTGCAGCGTTGAGCAATGCAGTGCTGAAATTTGCGTGTTCACGAATCCTCTCATTATAACACACGAATTGAAGACATTACGAACGATTCATTATGCATATATTTATTGTGTTATAACAGAGATTTGTGAGATTGCGATGAACTGAGATGTATTTTAGAGATTATAAACGCAGCGCTCTTTGCTGGCATTCTGCCATGCCAAACCATGTATGCAGCAGCCGCTTGCTTTAGTTAAAAATAACAGTGTTCTGTGAATGTTGATGCGTTAATAACAAATATTTATCGGGAGCGTGTATGCTGGGATTTCATGAATTTCATGGAGAAAAAATTAACGTAACTGGTAATGTAACTAATTACTAATAACTTTTGAAATAAAGTAATCAGAACAGTAACGTGATTACTTTTAAAGGGAGTAATCAGTAATTCAATTGCATTTTCAGAGTAACTTGCCCAACACTGTTCATAAGCTCAATAGTGCTAGGTTCCAGCCCCACCGCCATGTTCCAAAACATTTGAGCCAAGCCTCCTACTCCCAACCCCTGTTGGCGCAATGCAGCCAATGCCTGAACTCGTGCCATCCGCTGCTTCTTTGTTGCTGGAGGAAGAATCCGAATGCCCATGGTGCTAAAGCTGATTAACACTGACTTGCTGCTGGATCTGTGATGGCTAAAGAATTCTGTCACGGAAACACACTGAAACATTTGTAGATGATCCAAGTGTAGATTTTAATAAAAACAATAATCCACACAAGGCAAAAGGCAACACCAGGACAAGATAATCCAGAGAACAGGACCCAGCAAAAACAGAGTAGAAAGGCAATACTTCAGCAACAATAGCGACGTGAACATGGAATATATAAGGGTGGCTAATTGCACAAAGCTGAAAGCAATGAGGTCTGATAGTCCGTGCAAAGAGTGATGGGAACTGGAGTCCAGAACAGACAGATAATGATCTGGGAAGAGAGCCCTTTGGTGGTTGACATGGGCACACCAGCAGATGGTGGTGACATAGGCTGAGTGATTTTTGTTAAACTGTGCACAAACTTACTGACAAGGCATCTATCATACCACAACTGAAGCTGCTTCTATAAGACCAGTAAGACCAATAAGCCCGCAAACAAGCCTACAGGAACATCTCGTCCTGATCTGAACTGAATCAGACAAAGGCAAAACGACTGGACATGAGCAGCAGATAAATCGCTTTTGCACTGTGCATGAGATTAGTTCCATATGGTATGTGGCCTTGGCAACAGAATATTCTTCTGAAGGTCTTCTTTATTCTGAGACATAAGGTGCTTTAGCACTGGAGTAACTTTTCATAGCTCCCATAACTATTGGCAGAAGTACCCGTGATAGATGGATTGAGGCCAAAGTCCAGGCACTTCACCATTATCCAGTTGTTGACGTTGCTGAATGCTGTCATTGCTGGTCACCTTACTTAACTTCAGAATTCCTACTAGTGGTGCAAATGCAATGCCAACCATGTGTCAAATGCAATGACAAGCATGTGTCATTGTTTGTTACCACAGCAATCACTTGGGCAGAATTGCAGAAAGCTGTTTACTTGTACCATGTAAAAAGATTGCCGTATATAGGCCTTTCCACACTGAGCGCGAAAAAGTGAAACGAATATTGGACACGAGGACGCGCTGGAATAAAACAGTAGATTTCTATGGATACTTCAACATAGACCACGAACATTCGCGCACCGAAAATGCAAATGTTTTTTTTCGAACCAGTCTGACGAATCTTTTCAGTTTTGCAAAGCGAAAACATGGGCCATCCAATAAGAGTTGAGCTAGAATCACATGACCGGAGCAGCTGCTTTTGCACAAAAAGGCAAGTTAGGTGGCGCTTCGAAAACCATTGTAAACAAACACAGAAGAAGAGTATCCCGGGTAAGAGAAGGGAGTGGATGCTGAGTTTTTGTTATCGTTGGTATTTGAGAACAGATTTATTCTCAGATGTTCTTTATACAGAATAACATATTTTCTGTATGTTTTGTATGCAGCTCATGGTATTTTTATAGCAATAAAGGATGTTTATGACAAATATTAGCGGTGTAGCTTATTAAACATACAAAGTGTGCATGTGTCTGCTTATTAATCAAAATCAACTATGGATCACAATTGGAAGTTATTACAAGCACTCGATGATTAAAAGTGGGTAAGTAAATACATGAATAATTACATACATTTTAAAGTGTAGCTTGATGCTAATTGTACTTCTAATTATATTTTAGGATGTAGCCTATTCTTGTAAGCATTATAGATAGTTTGTTTCTGGTGTAAAACCTTGTTTGTCTTAATTTCATGCTGTATATTGAGCAGCGGATAATGTTAAATCCATTTACGAGAAACATATCTGAGGAAAAATGCATTGCTGGTTGGCGCCATCTAGCGTGCAGGCGTGAATTAGCAGAAGGCGAACATTCGTTTCGAGTTCGGTGTGAAAGCACCATTTGTCGGCGATTCACCTCGCTTTTTCGCATCGTGCTCAGTGTGGAAAGGCCTTACCACATAAGAGCTCATCTTCCTGGTGGCATTCTGTAAGTTAATAATTTTAAATCAAAGGTTGGCCATGAATCACCGCTCATTGTACACTATGCACACCAGTGGAAACTTGACACTGGCACTTAATTGGCTTTGTTGCTATGCTTTGCCTCAGTCCTCTTAAAGGGATAGTTCACCTTCAGTTGCTGGTCCCCACTGTCACACTTCACCAGTTCCAGGTCCAAGCGCTCAATCATATCTAAAAAGCAAACAACAGACATTACTAATATACAGTAAAGGTGTGCTGTAGTACTAACAATGTCAGACTTGTGTTCCCGTTTTGTTGTTTTCCTTCCCATGTGTTCCGTGTTTTGTGTGTGTTTTGCTTCCTGTTTCCTTTTGCCCTTATTTGGCTTTCCTGTTCCTGCTCCCTGATTGTTTTCTATTTGTCTCAGCTGGTTTCTATTAATTATCCTTGATTACTCCTCACCTGTTTCTGTTCTCCCTGATTACGTTTCATGTGTTTAATAGCCCTGTGTTTCTGAGTTTCCCTCATCCGGTATTGAATGTTCTTCCTAAGTGCTACGTGCATGTCTGCCTACCCTGTATTACCCCGAAGTTGAAAATGAAAGACTGTGTTGTGAGTTACTCCAGTGTCTCCCCGCTGTGTGTACGTGACAGAATACCGGACCAAGACAGTAAGCGGCGCCCCCTTCTCCCCGTGTTTGTTTTTCGTTTTTTGAAAAGCCTTTTGTTTTCCTGTTTTTTTCCCCCTGTGGCATGGAAGTTGCCGCTCACTCCAGCCCGCCCGGCCGTGGCATTCTCAAGCCCGCAGGCCGTTCCGAAGTCAAGCCTGCCGGCCGCGGCTTTCTCAAGCCTGACGGTCACTCCGAAGTCAAGTCCGCCAACCACGCATTTCACCCTGAACTTAGAGGGGAATCTAAGGAGGAGAAGGCGGTTGGTGCTAGTCCCTAGGCTCGCTCCAGTGTCGACTCCAGCCCCAGAGCTCGCTCCAGCCCCTGAGTTCGCTCAAGTGCCAGCTCCTCGAAAGCGCCTTGCTGTGCCTGCTTCTCCAAAACACCCTCCAGTGCCAGCTCCTCGTAAGTGCTTCCCAGTCCCCGAATCCAGCCCAGAGTGGGCTCCTGTTCCCGAATATAGCCCACGGAGGGCTCCAGTTCCCAAGTATAGCCCATGGAGGGCTTCTGTCCCTGAGTTTAGCCCATGGAGGGCTCCTGTCCCCGAGTTTAGCCCAGTGAGGGCTCCTGTCCCTGAGATTAGCCCAGTGAGGGCTCCTGTCCCTGAGTTTAGCCCAGAGAAGGCTCCAGTCCCCGAGTTCAGCCCAGAGAAGGCTCCAATCCCCGAGTGTAGCACAGAAAGGGCTCTAGTTCCTATGTCCAGCCAAAGGAGAGCTCCAGTCCCCAAGTCAAGCCCAGGGAGGGCCACTGTTTCCGAGTTAGGCCTACAGAGGGCCTCAAAAGACGGTATTCTCCCCAAGGATTTTTGGGGGGGGTAGTATAGGCCCATCCATAGTGGCTGGGGCCGAGTGGCGAGGCCAAGGCCACGGAGGCCATACGGCCATGACGTCCTGAGTTTCCTGTTCTGCCATGGCTTCCTGAACTCTCTGCTTCGCCATGGCTTCCTAGTCTGCCCATTCCGCCATGGCCTCCTGAACTGTATGCCCTGCCATGGCCTCCTGAGTTCCTTGCTCTGCCATGGCCTCCTGAACTGTATGCCCCGCCATGGCTTCCCGAGTTCCCTGATCCGCCATGGCATCCCGAGTTCCCTGATCCTGCATGGCCTCCTGAGTTCCCTACTCCGCCATGGCCTCCTAGTCTGACTGATCCGCCATGGCCTCCTAGTCTGACTGATCCGCCATGGCCTCCTAGTCTGCCTGCTCCGCCATGGTGTCCTGAACTGCCTGCTCCGCCATGGTGGCCCAAACTGCCTGATCCGCCATGGGTCCCAGAACGGGTACCACCCTGGAGGCCTGCCGTCCCTAGTAGGCCTGTCTTGAGGGGCCTCCAGAGCGCGCACCCCCCCTCCCCATTGGATGTTGTGTGGCGCGCGGACACGCCTTCGGGGCGGGGGGAGTAATGTCAGATTTGTGTTCCCGTTTTGTTGTTTTCCTTCCTATGTGCTTTGTGTTTTGTGTGTGTTTTGCTTATTTCCTTTTGCCCTTATTTGGCTTTCCTGTTCCTGCTCCCTGATTGTTTCCTATTGATCTCAGCTGGTTTCTATTAATTATCCTTGATTACTCCTCACCTGTTTCTGTTTTCCCTGATTGCATTTCATGTGTTTAATAGCCCTGTGTTTCTGAGTTTCCCTCATCCGGTATTGAATGTTCTTCCTAAGTGCTACGTGTGTGTCTGCCTGCCCTGTATTACCCCGAAGTTGAAAATTAAAGACTGTGCAGTGAATTACTCCAGTGTCTCCTCGTCTCCTCGCTCCTCCCTGCTGTTTATACGTGACAACCAAGAAATTAAGACTTGGGTCAAATTTCAGAAACTTCTCTGGCTCAAATTTTTTATTTTGTCAAGAAACATTCTGAAGAAAGATAAACATATTGTCACACCATCACCCTGTTTTGACTTTGTTTGCCTGTCTTGTTCTTTTATCTAGTTTATGTCTCCCCTTTGATTACTTTAGTTAGTTCACTTTTTTTAGTTAGTAGTTTTACTACTTTAGTTAGTTATTTTGTTATTATTCTCATTTGCCTGTGTACCTAAGTTGAGCGCCAATGGAGAAACGGAGAGAGCCGGCGTTTGACGGGCACTTTTCAAACTGCTGGAGTGGAGCCCTGCGCTTCAGCCAATAACAGACAGGTCTGACTGGGTAAAAAAAAACTATCAAAACTTCCAGTTCAGCTGCAGGGGAGAGGCGTTCAAACCGCACTTTGCTTTGACTGTCAATCACCTGCATTGTCGTTTTGAATCAGCATCATTAGCGTTTCAGTATTTTAGTGAATGTGAGCGATGCTCTGATTTTAAATCGTAATTTTGTCAGCTCCTGAAACGGATCATACCGTCGATATTACACCGCAGTATAAGTAAATAGAAACTCAGTTGATAGAAGGACGCAGTTATTGCATGGATGGAGCAAGAACAATGTAAGTGTCTAAACAGTGCACACAGTTCAGATGAATGGTAAAAATCGCCCTCTTTAACAGTGCAGTTAAACTAAATGTACAAAGTTCAAATAACTCAACATTAACAACAACACTGAAATAAGAACGCATGCATTTTTACGTGCATATTGCTGATAGATCAACCATGATTTATCTGTCAATCAGATGCATTTTAAATAACTTTTTCTGTGTGCGTGCTTTGGATGTTTGTGCACATGGGCGTATAAACAAGATAAAAACGAGACGATGCGAACATGCAGTGCATGTTTCATTCATACTCAAAGCCGGAGGGCCAGGGTTGCCAGGTTTTCACAACAAAACCCACTCAATTGCTACTCAAAAATAGTCCAAAACTAGCCCAATCGCATTTCGAGGGGGGCTCCCCGTTAAAAATCACGTACCAGGGGTAAAATACACGTTTTTGGTGGGGTTCCCCTGGTAAAATTCGCACTCCAGGGGCTAAATATCACATTATCTGGTCGCTTTAACGTGCGGCAACTGATAAAGTAGCCCAATTCCGCAGGAAAACCGTGGACTTGGCAACACTCCAGAGGGCGCTCTCGCACAGAAAGTCCAAAATGGCTCAGTAGAAGTAATATTCAATTCGGCGTGGCATGGAGGTGATCAGTTTGTGGCACTGCTGAGATGGTATGGAAGCCCAGATTTCTTTGACAGTGGCCTTCAGCTCATCTGCATTTTTTGGTCTCTTGTTTCTCATTTTCCTCTTGACAATACCCCATAGATTCTCTATGGGGATCAGGTCTGGTGAGTTTGCTGGCCAGTCAAGCACACCAACACCATGGTCATTAAACCAACTTTTGGTGCTTGTGGCAGTGTGGGCAGGTGCCAAATCCTGCTGAAAAATTCAATCAGCATCTTCAAAAAGCTGGTCAGCAGAAGGAAGCATGAAGTGCTCAAAAAATTCTTGGTAAACGGGTGCAGTGACGTTTTTTAAAAAACACAATGGACCAACACCAGCAGATGACATTGCACCTCAAAGCTGCGGTTCTCTCGGTTGGTTGTGCATCTTTTTCTTCCACACTTTTTCCTTCCACTCAACTTTCTGTTAACATGCTTGGATACAGCACTCTGTGAACATCCAGCTTCTTTGGCAATGAATGTTTGTGGCTTACCCTCCCATTTATTTATCTGAATTGCTGCATCAGTATATCCCCTCGAGAAGTCTAAGATCTTGCGACCAGAACCTTCTTGCAATTCTGCATACCAGACTCAAGTGTAGAGGTGACCGTGCCTTCTCAGTAATTGGGCCTCATCTTTGGAATGATTTGCCAGTGGAGATCAGAACGGCCCGTAGCCTGTCTATTTTTAAGTCTCTTTTAAAAACCCATTTGTTTTCATTGGCCTATTAGGACTATATTTTTGCCTATTGTATTTCTTATTTGTGCTTTAATTTTTGTATTACTAAATTTTTATGATGACGTTTCTTACTGTGAAGCACTTTGGTCAGTCTTGTGGCTGTTTTAAATGTGCTATATAAATAAAGTAAACTTAAACTTGTGAAGGGTGTCAATGATTGTCTTCTGGACAACTGTCAGATCAGCAGTCTTCCCCATGATTGTGTAGCCTAGTGAACCAAACTGAGAGACCATTTTGAAGGCTCAGGAAACCTTTTTGCGGGTGTTTTGAGTTGATTAGCTGATTGTCATGTCACCATATTCTAATTTGTTTTGAGATAGTGAATTGGTGGGTTTTTGTTAAATGTGAGCCAAAATCATCACAATTAAAAGAACCAAAGACTTAAACTACTTCAGTCTGTGTGCATTGAATTTATTTAATACACGAGTTTCACAATTTGAGTTGAATTACTGAAAAAAATGAACTTTTCCACGACATTCTAATTTATTGAGATGCACCTGTACATGTTTCATTTATTGACAGGAATTATGCTGTTTCCAGAGGAAGGGACTCTTCATATCGACCGAATTACTGTTGCAGACCACGGACTTTATACCTGTGAGGCCACCAATGAAAGAGGGTCTGTGGAGAGCTCTGCCCACATTTGGGTTCAAAGTAAGCTACTGCTTTGTCCATTGTCTCAAGACCTGAGAATAAATTTGAATTTGTACTATTATTATTTTAACTCTGTTATGTTTATGGCAAGTGTAAATTTAATAATAATAATTAATAAATAAATAATTGTTATAAAACAGAACAATATTAATTTAGCAGCTTGTAAACAATGAAAATCACCTTTAACTCACCATCTACTGGATAAACACTACTGTATAGATTGGGGTCAGTAAGACATTTTTATTATTATTTTATTCTGCAGCGATACATTTTATTAGTTCGAAAGTGTCAGTAAAAACATTGTTACAAAAAATTCTATTTCAAATAAACGCTGTTCTTTTGGACTTTCTATTCATCAAAGAATCCAGGAAAAAAAATTTATCACCATTTCCACAAAAAAATGTTAAGCAGCACAACTGTGCTCAACATTGATAACAATAAGAAATGTTACTTGCGCATCAAATCGGCATATTAGAATGAATACTGTATCATGTGACACTGAAGACTGAAGTAATGGCTGCTGAAAATTATATTTTAAAATACATTAAAATAGAAA
>NW_015505899.1:116799-129793 GCF_001515645.1 Sinocyclocheilus grahami
TTGACACGTCTGTGTGTGGTGGCTCTTGATGCCTTGACCCCAGCCTCAGTCCATTCCTTGTGAAGTTCACTCAAATTCTTGAATCGATTTTGCTTGACAATCCTCATAAGGCTGCGGTTCTCTCGGTTGGTTGTGCATCTTTTTCTTCCACACTTTTTCCTTCCACTCAACTTTCTGTTAACATGCTTGGATACAGCACTCTGTGAACAGCCAGCTTCTTTGGCAATGAATGTTTGTGGCTTACCCTCCCATTTATTTATCTGAATTGCTGCATCAGTATATCCCCTCGAGAAGTCTAAGATCTTGCGACCAGAACCTTCTTGCAATTCTGCATACCAGACTCAAGTGTAGAGGTGACCGTGCCTTCTCAGTAATTGGGCCTCATCTTTGGAATGATTTGCCAGTGGAGATCAGAACGGCCCGTAGCCTGTCTATTTTTAAGTCTCTTTTAAAAACCCATTTGTTTTCATTGGCCTATTAGGACTATATTTTTGCCTATTGTATTTCTTATTTGTGCTTTAATTTTTGTATTACTAAATTTTTATGATGACGTTTCTTACTGTGAAGCACTTTGGTCAGTCTTGTGGCTGTTTTAAATGTGCTATATAAATAAAGTAAACTTAAACTTGTGAAGGGTGTCAATGATTGTCTTCTGGACAACTGTCAGATCAGCAGTCTTCCCCATGATTGTGTAGCCTAGTGAACCAAACTGAGAGACCATTTTGAAGGCTCAGGAAACCTTTTTGCGGGTGTTTTGAGTTGATTAGCTGATTGTCATGTCACCATATTCTAATTTGTTTTGAGATAGTGAATTGGTGGGTTTTTGTTAAATGTGAGCCAAAATCATCACAATTAAAAGAACCAAAGACTTAAACTACTTCAGTCTGTGTGCATTGAATTTATTTAATACACGAGTTTCACAATTTGAGTTGAATTACTGAAAAAAATGAACTTTTCCACGACATTCTAATTTATTGAGACACACCTGTATAACTTATGACGTGCAGGAAATCCCTAATATGGACAAAGGCATCCAGCTATGGCTGTAGCTACGCCCCTATGTGTGCAGTACAGAAAACAGAGCATGAGTCTGCTTGTGCTTGAATGGTTTAAAGTCATATTAAAATGTGCACAAAGGAATCGAAAGTTTAATTTTATAACAACTAGACGATTCCTGACCTTAAGCATCCTATTCCAGAATTGGAATAGATTTTGGATTCCCAAGACTAGGTATGTGTTAACATGTTAAATAAAATGCTTTTTTTTTTGTCCTACAGATAATGTCCCTGGAGTCCACCTTTGTTATTATACCAAACTACACTTTCAATGTGATTTTAAACCATTCAAGTCAAGAAGACTCACGGGCTGTTTTCTCTGATACACACATCCTTGTGTAAGTGTTTTTTAGCCTGTTGATGTTCATTCATAGTATTCAGCTAACTATGAAATATTTTGCAATAAGATGATACCTAAGAATTTTTTATTTATTTATTTATTATTTTTTACCTTATTGGAATCAAAATTAGGAATTGACAAGAACTGGAATCATTAAAATTCAAACGATGCCCAACCTTACCCCACATCATTTTTTACTGGCACCTTTCTATTCACACTGTTTTGAACCCTTTCTTTTCTTTTAAACCTTCACTTACCCTTCTTTGCTTTTGCCCTTCTTAAAAACAACCACATAATCTTATACGTGAATGTACTTTTCAAAATTAGTTATAAAACAGTTGCTCCTGGCAACAGGGATAGGTAGTATGTTGGCTTAACATAGTGTCAAAAATGACAATTTATGAGACTAATGTCATGTTTTGCTCCAAAATCACTGTATAACATCAGTCGTGTTTGAAAAAGTTAGCTTCTGTAGTTCCATGTTGCTTCTAATCACAGTGAGACAGAAAATATATTTTATAACATTTTATACTGGGATACAAGCTGTCAATTAACGTTGCATTGCAATTGTGTGTTTATTCTCTTCCACGTTTCATCAGTCAAAGCATCTCTATCGGCATGTTATTCAGCTGTAGTGATATCTGATGCATTTGTCCATATAAGGGTCTCACTTGTGAAACAGATATTACATACGTGAGTGTTAGGGTTAACCCTGCTCCATAGTGCTCACATCGTCTCATTTTGGGTAAAAATAGAAAAATAATACTAAAGTACTTTGTAACGCAATAACTTGAGTAGTTTTTCAGCAAACTACTTTTTTACTCTTACTTGAGTCATATTATTTTTCAGTACTTTTACTTGTACTCAAGTAAATTATTCCTTAAGTAGCAATACTTTTACTTAAGTACAATTTCTTAGTACTCTTTCCACCACTTCCCGTCTGTCATGACATCCCACCCACCCAGCCTCCCTCTCCCGCCTCCTCTCCTGTGCCCTCTGTCATTCTCTGTCCCTCTGCCGCTGCTTCCTGCCAGCCCCTCAGCTCATCCTCAGCCCATCATCTGTGTTGTGGGTTCGCCGTGGGTCTGCCAGTCTCCATTGGCATTGTGACTGGAGGATCCTTTGTCTCCGCCTCCAGCCTCTGAGTCCCGGACTTAGCCTTGGCCCGTCGACCCAGCGGCTCCACCATGGCTCCTAGCTCCTTTCTCTCCGCAGTGGCGCGTCAGTCCACCAGCTCCGCCGGGCTCCCTCGTCCCTCCGACTCCGCCTTGGTTGGTCATCGACCTGCCCTTGCCTTGGGACTACACTCCTCCGGCTTCGCCTCATTCCTCCGTCCCTCTGGCTCTGTTGGGCTCCTTCCTCCCTCCAGTGCCTCGGTCGCCAGAGCCATCTGCTCTGCCTTGGCCCTCCGGATCCTCCCCGTTGCCCTTGCTCTATGGCTCTCCATCTCCGCCCTGGGCTCCTCTCCCACCTGCTCCGCCTCCGTGTTGTCAGCCCTTCCTCCACCATGGCTCCTCCCTCCATCGGCTTCCACCCTGGCTCTTCCCTCCATCTCCTGACCATTTTCTTCTCTGCGGCATGAGGTTGCGCCTTCCCGGAGGGGCCGATCTGTCACATTATCACCCTGATTTGACTTTGGTTGCTGTCTTGTTCTTTTGATTACTTGAGTTAGTTCACCTGTGTCTTGTCAATTATCCTCATTTGCCTGTGTAATTAAGTTCCTGTCTGTTCAGTGTGTGTCGGCTCTTAAACGTCCATACCTCATGTGCCTCTAACCTGCCCTGTCTGGATTATTCCTGCATGGATTATTAAAGCCTTCTCGATATCCGAATCTTCGTCTTCGTGTCTGTTCCTTCAGCACAGTCATGTGACGTGTATATATAGTGATGAAAGCCAAAAAGTTAAATGTCATGGATGTATATTTGCTGAGTAATACACTATTTGTAGAGGGGGGTCAAAATTACAATATTCAGAGCCAAATTACATGGGGTTAAAAATTACTTGGCAGCATCTTTATTTTCACACAGTTTATTAGTAAAATCGTTGACTTTAGCAATCTTTCTTGCGTTATATGCCAATGGTGACCATTCAAAAATGGGGAAAAAGCACTTTTCAAGGTTTTTTTTCTCCAAAGTTTGCATGCCTGTAGCTCAAGGAGTATTAAAGATATTGTAATGCCCTTTTCGATACTATCCTTTTGAAATGTTCATTTTTAAGGCCCTATATGGTTCAGTTCCAGAGATATTGCAATTTCAGTATGGCACCAGAAGTAAATTGTTAAATTGTACATATTTTCGGTGGTCAAATGTGGGTCACTTTGCATAAAGATGGTACTTATTTTCTTTTAAAGAGGAATGTCTGATTGACAAATAATGTTGAAACTAGAAATGTATCTTGTTTCCTTCTGTCAAAACAACTATATTGAACATACCTATCTGAGTGCCATAAATATTATTTTTCCAAAGTTTGCGTGCCTGTAACTTAAGAGGTTTTAAATATATCTTAATACAAATTTCTTAATAGTCTTTTCTTTTGGAAAAGCACTTTCAAGCAATACTAAGTTTCAAACATTGTCTAGAATATTACAAGCTGTTCTAACTTGTAGGGTAAGATGAGGTCAGATGCCCTCCGGGGAAGATTTTTTTCTATGTGTCTGAGTGAAAAAATGTACTATGATTTCACAGTGTTGCTATTAATACATATCTTTGATTAACAGTTGGGCAATTAAATAGGCATATTCATACCTGTATGAGCATCTTATTGCCTTTGAATACATTTGAAGTTTGTGCAGTGACTAAGCCACCAAATGTTTTTATTTATTTCCCTTAATAACACATTGGCTTATGCATCATCAACCTGCACATGAAAAACTTTTATCTAAATGTGTTGCAATTTCAAATTAAATGTATATTGTTACATCTTCCCCATACTAGATATTTGAAACATTGCTTTTTAAGATATAGTGAAAGCATAGAAGAATATTTTTTAAGATTTAGCAGGATGCAGTTATGTCATCAGACTTAAACTCACGGAAGTTTTCGACAGTTTCTTGAATAGTGTCAGTGATTCGGCTGTGAGTTTGTGCCTCTATGCGGTGGTACCACGAGGCGCCGCTCAATCACCGATCGCAGGCTTTTAGAGGAGATGTAGACACGTAAGAATGAGTGGAGGTAGAAGGGTGCTGAGCACGTGGCCGTTTAACAAGGACAGTTATGCAGGGCGTAATTTTTAAGGGGCACAAGTGACAGTTCTGGCACTGTAAAAATAGTGTATCTTCCGAGTTCAATACTTCAATACTAGAACTTAAGTACAAATTGAGGACATAAGGACTTTATACTAGGTAGTTCTCAATCGAAATAGGCTACAATTCATTGTTCATAAATAGTATTTCGTTAGGTCCTTCCTTTAATGAACCGTCTATGGCGACCGAGAAACGAGGCATCAAAAAGGGTTAGCAGGATGCAGTTATGTCATCAGACTTAAACTCACGGAAGTTTTCGACAGTTTCTTGAATAGTGTCAGTGATTCGGCTGTGAGTTTGTGCCTCTATGCGGTGGTACCACGAGGCGCCGCTCAATCACCGATCGCAGGCTTTTAGAGGAGATGTAGACACGTAAGAATGAGTGGAGGTAGAAGGGTGCTGAGCACGTGGCTGTTTAACAAGGACAGTTATGCAGGGCGTAATTTTTAAGGGGCACAAGTGACAGTTCTGGCACTGTAAAAATAGTGTATCTTCCGAGTTCAATACTTCAATACTAGAACTTAAGTACAAATTGAGGACATAAGGACTTTATACTAGGTAGTTCTCTATCGAAATAGGCTACAATTCATTGTTCATAAATAGTATTTCGTTAGGTCCTTCCTTTAATGAACCGTCTATGGCGACCGAGAAACGAGGCATCAAAAAGGGCTCAATTTCCAACGTGTGTTATCCCATATGAAGCCTATCACAAAAAACACCCTCACATAGAGCGATATAAGCTATCAAAACGTAACTGTTTGATCGTTTATGTCGTTGCCAAATGTAAACTGACCTGTCGCCCTCCTCTAAACTGTTACATTTATAGATGTTTATAACTGTTATAAATATTAACAAAACATTAACATTGTGTATGTCTGTGAAACTACCTTGAAACAGTGTGTATGCTATCGTAAAAAGCGCTACACAAATAAACGTGTCTATGAAAAATGCATAAGAGCAGGAAAAACTACCCAGCTAATTAAGGGGAAAATTAGTGCATGTTGTTTAGCGCTTTGAATAGGTTTAGTCTAAGAAAATGTGCGTGTAAATGAGCATTCTTCTTTTAAAAGATAAAATTCCCCATTATTGCTAATGAAAAAATTTTATTGACAAGCAATAGCTTAAAAATGTAAAGTTACAGATCTGTACCTGTTTTGAAACATCAGATACGTTGCTAAATGTTTAGATATGTTAGGCTAAGTTAGGTCATTGGAATAAAACTCAAACAAAGTAATCACTTTTCAATGCAGTGCCTTATGAATTCAGAAAAAACATTTCTGAATGGGTGGATAATAACTCTTAGATAACTTTGCTGCCTGTTTCTTAATATTATACTTTATTACAGGAAAAACTACCCAGCTAATTAAGGGGAAAATTAGTGCATGTTGTTTAGCGCTTTGAATAGGTTTAGTCTAAGAAAATGTGCGTGTAAATGAGCATTCTTCTTTTAAAAGATAAAATTCCCCATTATTGCTAATGAAAAAATTTAATTGACAAGCAATAGCTTAAAAATGTAAAGTTACAGATCTGTACCTGTTTTGAAACATCAGATACGTTGCTAAATGTTTAGATATGTTAGGCTAAGTTAGGTCATTGGAATAAAACTCAACCAAAGTAATCACTTTTCAATGCAGTGCCTTATGAATTCAGAAAAAACATTTCTGAATGGGTGGATAATAACTCTTAGATAACTTTGCTGCCTGTTTCTTAATAATATACTTTATTATTATTATTATTAATTATTATTATATCAAATAGCCTAATTCCGCTTAGAGTCTGGCTGTTGTTGCTCTCTTTAAGACATGACATTTGCTAACAAATCGCACCACCTTAATTGCACAAAAATTCTATTAGGAAATTACCAGGAAATTTGACAGCCTCATTGGGTAGCCTATTTACGTGCTTGGAAAACATAAACATACAAAACATTAATATATTATTACAACGGAGACACGTTAAAATGTTTTAATGTTTTAATTAATCTCACTAAGATTTGCTTGCGCGCCATTCTCCTCTTAGTAGGACAGGGGCAATGGCTGAACGTTTCTCGATTATTTCTCACAGAAAATGAAGCCACATTACAAAGACCTATCAGTTATTAAAGTAGCCTACTTATTGGTCTTAAAACACGTTTCAATTAGCTAAATAATACATTTAATAGACCCAGCTACATGGAGCTCTACAGATGCTGTTCTTGCATGCATAGCTAACTCTCAACACCTGCTGGCACAACATTATAGGCCTACCGTATCTCTGGAAAGACCATCTGAATATAGAAATAGGTATATATAAACTGACATACAAACTTTATAATGATAAAGAAGGCTAATAAGCAGCTAATAATAAATTATTACAAGGTGGAAAATTGTAAGTCACGTCTTTTAAAGCTTAGAAGGAAATAGCTCGCCTAAACTGCTCTCTTGTGCTAATCTTATGTGTTTTAATGTAGGCCAAGTGAATGAATAGAGTTTGAAAAATATTGACAATTGTGTGGTGAATGGGTGCGCGTATTCACTTACAGCAGTTCATCTGCTTGCCCCACGGGGTAGGTTTGGGTGCGGTTATGGATGGAGCCTCATATTTAGCCTACTTTCTATTCAGCAAATCGTAGGCTACAATTTTATACTAGTCAGAATGTGTACGAAATTGCACATTTGTAAAATAGCTAGACCTACGTTTTCTCGTGAGATCAGGTTAATCACAATAACGGGTAAAACATCAGCTCTCCGTTGCGGCGCCAGCTTTTCGAAAAATCTAAGTTAAGAAATATTTATTATCGATTATGAAACAACATAATTTTTTCATATGAAATATAAGCAGTGGTGTGGCTAGTGAAACAGTGAGTAGGCTACGTTGCAGCATGGATTCCGCAACAGGTCACATAATAGGGTGAACAGCTGACTCCGAGGCGTGCTGGCAGATGGTTGGTATAAGCCGGGTGGTGGTGGTGTGTTTGGGTGGGGGGGCTCACATTCATTGTTTTGTTATTTGAGCCCCACGCACAGACAATAACCCCATCCAGTAGCAAGAAAAGATGGAAAAGCTTCTTCTTACAGAGAGGAAATGGTCTAAAAAAAGTTCAGAAAAATCTCATTGTTTTGGCCGTCTGCTGCTTTCTACCCGCAGATGTCAGCCGTTCAGACTCATTTAATATTCGTTTTTCTTTGTAATAGATGCATTTACACACATTTTTTATTCAAATAAATAATACACATAATTCAGAAACCCTAACCCCAACAAATAAAACAAATAATTTTTTTAAAATCCTACAGCTGTTTATAAGATTGTGTAGCCTAATCCTTGTAAATCCAAAAATTGTTTTACTCTCAATTATAATTTCAAATATGTGTCCTGTTTGCAGTAATTTAGTGATGCGCTTTAAATAGGCTAGTACAACGAACAGACATTTAATGAAAATTAAACTGAAATACGTCAAATAAATAAATTATTAAATAAACCTTATTCGTTTGCTAAGCGATGTCCTTTGAATATTCTAACAGACAGTCAGTTACTGCAAGAACATCAAAAAAATGGGGACTTTTCAGTATTCCAGATACGGATTCGCCCCTCCTCTTTTTCGAGCTCTGGCAGATAGTATGGGTCCCTGTAGACTCTCTCAGCATCATCACGTTCTCATGGTTTTAAACGGGCACGATAAGCATCCTCAGCAGTTACAGGGTAATCGGCAGAGCACATAACATCTTCAGAGCACCTTGTGGATGTTTTAATTCCTATCCTGAGTGGCTTTATTTGTAGCAGGACATCTGCAGACTTTGTTTGGGAAGTGAATGTTGCTCCCGTACAGGTGAGCGAGCGGACTACGCACATTCCGTTTGAATGGGTCTCGAAGAAGGACAACTCTATGCCAAGTAAGCAAGTTTCCAAAACAATTCCAAAAAGAAGCACGGAGTGTTTCACGGACTATTTCAGAGAATCCCGGTAATCTAAAAATTGAGAAAATCATTAAATCTACTGAGTGATACGCAGAATTTCCAGAATATTTCGACTTTGTTATCTATAAGGCTAGTGCTTTTGCACAACAAGTTGCCTTGTCATTCCAATTTTGTTTTAAATGTTTGGGAGTCAAGATCACCCGACAAGAAACATCAGTGGGTTGAAAGTGGGAACTTTTGAAGAAGAAATGGATGCTGTTCGTTCTTGGGTGCGAAATGTCGGCGTTATTGATGCAAACATAGCGGCACAGAGGTAGGCTATTCCGCACTAATGTAGCTACACTAAATTTTTTACATGTAAAAACACCACCTAAAGACTGAAAATATTTCTTTATAAACTGTCCGGTCCTTAGCAGAAATAACACACAGCACACATGTTAAACTAGCCTATTTGTTTACCATCCAAAAGAACAGAACATGAATTAGAATTAAAATAAGTATTAGCCTAAACGATTGTATGAGTTATAAAAATACGTATCTACCAAATGTAACATGCGCGTTTATTGTTTATTTTTATATTTATAATCATTAACTTTAAGAGTGTGTTTTGTTTTCTATAACATTTCAAAAAAATATCTAGCAACAGGTCAGGCTCTTCTGTGGCGGTGAATGTAAAATGACACCAGAGATTAGTAGCTTCGGATCTCAGCCTTCAGTGCTCTTGTCAATAGCTTGAGGTGACAGAGTCACGAGTCGAATGAAAGAGGCAAACAAGACCTTACATTGAAACCCGTTTTGTGTCATGATGATATTACTTAAAACGCTTGAGCACGTCACTTGAACGGTGATTGTTTGTCGTTCTTCTTTCCCTTTCATTTCTTGCTCACTTGAAGTGTCGCATAATTTTCTTTAAGCATATGTTTAATCCAGTATCAAAGGATTTAGGATATACACAAGCAAATAGTTTTATTCTGAGGAATTCAAAATCAAATTATTAAAAGTAGACTATAGTGGTGATAATAACACTACTAATAATCGTTCTAAGTATCTTAATATTCGGCTACCGAAAACACACGAATCTACTATATCAGTTTTTTTTTCTCGATTTCATAATTATATAGCCTATAAATGAATCGATGTTTACGGCCCAGATTACAGAGACCACTGTTGCCTTTGGAAAACGCAGCCATAGACAGCTGTTAGTTGTTGTATATAAATCAATAGGAATACATTCTTAATTAGCTGTCAATTTTTAACGAATTTTTGAGATGTCATGAGTTATTTCATCAAATGTTATATTTATATGTTAATGTTATATATTATTAGAACAATTACAACATTGAAAACCTGATTTGTTGACTACATTTGGGTGGTTCAAAAAGTGCACATTGTGCTTTCAGTGTGTCCTTATAATAAAACTCCTGATATATCAGATATTGCTGCAAACACAAACATTTGGTCAGATTTTTTTTTCTTCAAAAATGTAGCCTTTAATATTTAAAAAATGTAAGAACTTGTAATCGAATTTGGTGAGAGCAACTAATAAAATATGAAAAAGACAATTGCTAAATTATATAGGCTATTTCTAATATTTTTATCATGACTATGTGCTCAAAATAAACTTTTTAGGCTTAAAGAGGTACTGTCTTCAGCAAGACAACGTTTTAAAGATTCAGACACAAGCAAACATTTTTATTACTAGAATCAGTGGAAATGTGGGTCCAATAGACATGTTTTTCATTTGTATATCTTGTCAGAGACATGCATTGAGAATTGTATTGAACTTATGTTGAATTTAGTGGATTGTATTATATCATGGTCAGTTATATGAATTTAGAAAAATATTAATAAATAAATAATCTGTTTTTATTCTGCAAAACCCTACATCCATAGTGGATTGGCCTTATCCCGTGCTCACTTTGAAAAGCAGCCTCCCTCCAATCTCAGAAAGTCCAACTTCTTCCATTTTGTTCTGGCACTCTATGACCGCAATGGACAGCCTGTGGAAGTGGAGAGGACAGCGTTTGTTGACTTTGTGGAGCAGGATAAGGTACATTCTATAACATGATCCACATGATTGAACGTTATTGGATTTCTGATGATATTTCCTACTGTTTAACATAGATTTAAAGCTTGAGCTTGGCGAGAGAAAACAAAACTTTATAAAACAAACAGAACATAAGGGATATTTGAAATGCAGGAAAATTAGAGAAGCCATTCTTGCACTCTGACACATCTTTTACATCAACTTCCTCTGCCCTAGTCTTGTCTATGTATGTCCATTTTTCCATATTTTTCATCCCTCCTCTGCACTGTCCTGACCTAGGTTCTTAAACTCTAAAAAAGTACATATCACAGTTTTTTATTCACTTCAATACTATTTTCACATGTAAGTAAATTGAATGTTTGTAATCTCTTCAGTGTGTTATCAAAAATTACAAAATCACACTTACAGTAATTTGGGAGTCTTCACGGTAAGGCCTGAGTTTACAGTATCACATCCCATACTGTAATATAAAATGCATGTAGTTGCATTTTACATTACAGTACAACAGTTACCTGCAGTTACAGTACAACAGTAAAGTACAACAGTTACCCGATGATTAAACTGAACGAGAAGAGATGCAAATGAAATGTTTGGCAGTAATACAACTCGCTTCTGAGTGGTAAATACACCAACATCATTAAAAACTGTATATTGCAGTAGTATAGTTTTGATTTGTAGACATTACTCAATCATGAACTCCTGTATGCTTGATTAAATGCTAATTTTGCGTAATCAAAATTCTTTGTTCTTTCCATGTCTGTCCTTGCTGTTCTTCTAAGGAGCAGATGGGGGAAAAGACCAATAATGGAACTCGCTACAAACTCCAGCTCCTCTATAGTAATGGTATGCTCAACATTTCTCATCACATGTATACCTTCTTGTCCAAATAGATAATCATTCTTTCTGTTGGGCCATAGCATTCAACATTTAGTTTTTGCAGAGCAAAAAGCAATAATTATGTGATCATATAATGTGTTAAATGGATATTTAAAATTTTCATTTTTGTTTTCTTATCAAAGAAAGAACCTATTCTACTCTTTCGCACTATTTGATCCAATGGCAATGTGGTTCCAAATTTAAGTAGTTTCTGTATCAACATCTGTTAAGAATACGGCATCAACAAGGTTTGTTTGTTGTTTTTGTTCTCAGGTGTTCGCACAGAACAAGACCTTTATGCACGTCTCATTGATTCTGTCACTAAACAGGTAAAGCATCATCTTCTTTTTCTGAGGTAAAAGCCTTTTAGCCGCAAGAAACACTTTCTTAGTTTTGCTCTATAATGTGTTGATAACCTCTTTTTAATTCTGCCTTACATGGCTCAGCCTATATCATATGAGGGACAGAACAAGAATCCAGAAATGTGCCGTGTTCTGCTAACTCATGAGGTCATGTGCAGGTGAGAACCCCCCCCCCCCCCCCCCCAAAAACAAAAAACAATCAAATTTATCTATTTTTTGAACTTAAGAAAACATGCAGCAAATTCAATTTTCTTTACAACGACCCATACTTTACATCAGTCTACCTACATTCTTAATAATGAAGGTTCTTTATTGGCATCAATGTTTATATGAAGAACCATGAAGAACATCCTTGGAACCAATGTGCAAAAGGTTCTTTATAGTGGGAAAAGTTGTTCAGATTATTAGTGTGTTCATCATACAGAGAGAAAAAAAGTTATTTTAGAAACTGTTCACTGAAAGGTTCTTGCTCATCTATAGCATAAGTAATGCTAACATGATTTGCTATCATAGGACAAGGCCACACACTCTCATAATTAAGGGAAGGTACACAAATATTGGAAATGTATAGATGTATGTTACAACAAAATACTGAGTTGCATTGATTTCAAGGTGCAGTCACGTTAGGAAAATTAGGGAAGTCACTTTTAAACCAAGCAGCTGTCTGTTGGTCAATGCGGCAAATTCGTGTGACCAACCACAAACAAAATCTGCATGGGGGAATCTTTTGGCTTTACACAAAATTCCCAATTGTGGTTACCTTTTGAAATGATTGAATTTTAAACGAAAATTCGCCCAGCAATGATAAAAGCGAACTGCAAGCCTGCAGTGATGTTCACAGACAATGCTAAATGCTAATCATGAACAAAATGATTGATAATACACATTTTCTATACAGAATAAGCACAAGTTAATGTCTATAAAGAGTACATGGTAGCTGGGCTAAGAGAAAGAGGAACAGCAAGTGTCACAGGAGACAGAAGAGACGGGGGTGTGCAGTGACCTCAGGCTTGAGGACAGCATTAGGGAGGGCAGAGGGGGAGTCAGAATTGGCTCTGCCCCCATTGTGTAGCCAGCAGATGCCCGAGTGGGCGCTCACAGCTGGTTAATAACAGAGCTGATGGGGAAGGGGGTGCAGAGGGCAGGCAACACAGCTGGGGAGTGACTCTGTCTGACGGGG
>NW_015505899.1:129954-159731 GCF_001515645.1 Sinocyclocheilus grahami
GGGGGGTTGTCTGCTCTGTGTAGGGTCGTGTTTGTGTGTGTATGCTTTAGAAGCGGCGATTGAGCTTGATCATTCACAACCAATGTGACAGATTGCTTGACTGTCTCAATTGTAGTGGTCTTATGGAGCAAGTGTTAATCATTCATTATCTTTTCTTTTTCATACAAAGTCGCTGCTGTGAGAAAAAAAGCTGCGGCAATCGTAATGAGACACCATCTGACCCTGTCATCATTGACAGGTAAGTCCGGTTACAAACCTTTCTTTTTTTTGACTCAAACAGGAACATGTTTGAATGATTTATTTGTGCACCCAGTCCACAGTCTATTTTACTTCTATTTAATTTGATTAAAGGGAAGAAAAATGTGAGATATAATCATTTTGAGGGAACTCAATGGAGTTGTGAGTTTTGAGATCCCAGTTCTCAATAAAGTCTGATATGAGAAAAAATAATGGCACATGGTTTAGCACTCTAAGACTAGCATACTAAAACTAGGCCCAATAAAGTCTCTTTGGGACAAAACAAGTTCAGTCTGTATGTAAGGAATATCAGTAATAGTTTTTTTAGATAGTGATTCGGGTTTTGAGAGTGAAAAAAATCTGTCCTTCTTTATTATTTCCCTCCTTGCTTAGAAAGGGTCAGTTTATTGCTTATTTTCTCCTTTTCCTATACATAAAACAACTTAAATTTCCCATGTAAACTCTCTTGTGCGTACTGAATCACTCTTTCTCCCACAACCTGGTTGCCATAAGCTATCTTTCAAAGATATGGATAATATAGTTTCCTTTATGTTCAGATCTTGCTTGATATCCTGTTCAAGCTAACATTGTTTATAAAGCGTCTCTGAGGATCTGCGCTGTCTTTCTCAAGTCAAGAATGGAAAAAACTGGACTGTTGTCTTAGATTTTCCCAGAATTCCTCAGCACCACAGCTGTTTTTATAGTTTTCTCTCTGGTTCTTCTCTCCTCTCTCTCTCTATCTCTCTCTCCTCTGTCCTGTCTGTAATTTTTTTAAATTATCCAAACATGGCCAGATTTACACAGAGTTACAATAAAACAGTGGTTTTAGACAGCCATGTTCAGTATTGACAGATTAATATTCTTTTGTCATAACTGTTTCTAAAAGTTGTCCCCCCCCCCCCTGTAGCTTATACATCGCATCATTAGTGCATTATGATACTGTACTTCTCAGTTTTGGCAGCAGTAAACAAACGTATTGTGTACCATTTTGAAAATCATGAATATGGAAAAATGGATATTGTGGAATATGGACTAATGAATATAGGTTACATTGGTAGAGTCATACAGTTGATGGATTGGCACCACATCTTTTTCTCTTGGCTGCAAAATACTATTTGTTGAGCGATGTTTATATTTAATATCTTTTAATATATTCATTAGATTAGATTCCAGAAAATAGTATTTTCAGTGCTAAATTCTACATTATTTAACCTTCACTCTCTCATTTTCTTCCTTTTATTGCCACCCACAACCTTTTTCCCTAATATTGATGTAATTAGTCAGCCTCATCAGGATACCTCCCCAATGCATGTGGGAATTGTGGTCCCAAAGCACCTACACCCCCCTCCTTTTTTAATCTGTGTCCGTTTTGTTTGGACCTGCTGCTCTGTCTGTCTGTCTCTCCACCCCCTTTCTCCCTCCACAACTAATCCAGTTATTAGCAGAAGGGGAGAGAATGGCTCTCAGCTGATCCTGAAGGAGTCTTTTGTCACATTAAGCCTCACATCTCCCCTCGGTTCTTCTTGCTGCCAGAGAGTTTACAGCCTAGCTTTGTATCATTACCTGTCCATATGTTATTTTACATACTAATTTAGGCACATTTGAAACCTTTATTTATGCTAGCTGGTTTGTAATTATGTCTTATCATGTGCTTGTGCCTATGTTAGAATTAAACTTATTTAAAGACCAACTTAGTCAGTCCAATAGTCCATAACTGATCAATACCACCAGTGTGCTTTGGCCACATACTTTGATCCTGTAGATGAAAGCTGCTATGTTTTAAAATGAAAATTGGCAATAAGGATAACAATGAACATTTTGGTTGGCATATATTGGTATACTAGTCAGAGATCAAACCATCACGATCATTTGTAAAAACTATACAAAAATTAAATCTTTATTTTTTAAATGTAAAAATAATTGGGGTAAGGTATGAGTTTAAGTAGTTTAAGTAACCTTCAGTTAAGTAAATGTGAGTAAAAATGTAAATTTATTTTCAGTTGTTTTAGTGTTAAGAAAACATGCCTAAATTGGATTAGGAAAAGTTTGTCAAAGTAGAAGCACTAATTAGAAAGTTAATAAATGTTTCTGAAGCTCCGGTATATCCAACCTTTGTGGTAAATGTACAGCTGTATGGCTAACAGCTTGAGGTTTAGCAAGTCAGTACCACACAGGTTCAATAAATGGATGTGTATGACCAGTGGGGGTTGAAAAAAGCTATTGAAAAGAAAGAGAGGATTGAAAGGGGATCAATCCCACAGTGGGTTTTGTGGAAACAAACTTAAATAATCAATATGGTATAATCTTGTCAATAGAATAATTAAGGCTGATAGATTGGTATGCTTATTTGTTTGTTTTCTTTTGTCATAACTGTTTCTAAAAGTTGTTCTGATGATTGCTGAAAAGAAGTTGCTAATAATTTAGTAATCTGCAATATCTCCACAGAATTTGGATGTAGTTATAAATACCAGTCCTCTATTTTAATGCTGACTACTAATGTGTATACTGTACTAACATTACCTTTGAATGAATGAAATACAGATTTCAGAATTTATCAATTAAAATAATGCCAGAAAGTAACAACAATAAAAACAAAAACCGCTACAGTGGCTCTCAAATTTAAGAGCCACAGTAGTGGTATAAGGATGTGGACTCCAAAAAAAAAAAAATTAACACACTTGGGGCTGTTGTTTCAAAGACTGGTCTGACATAACATTTCATTCGCATGCCTAGTTCTCTCTGCAATGAATACTCTGATTTGCGGGGTGCGGGGGGTGGAGGGTGGAAATCACAGTAATAGGAATGGTACCATCTGTCCCCTCTCACTTTGCTAATCAAACCCAGGGGAGTGCAAAACTACTGGATCAATGGAAAGACAATTAACTGATCCTGAAGGGAAATTTTAGTTCGGCAGCAGAACCAACACCCAACAAATGGTAGCTACTATAGAACAAGTCAAGGGGATGGCAGAATAAAAAATAGCTTTGACACTTGAAATTCACATTACATAAGTCTTTACTTGACACTTGAAATTTAGCACTGGTTGCATCCATTTCTCTGGATCAGATTTTAAGATTTAATGTTTCTAAACCTTGGTTGCAGTCCATCTGCTTTAAATTCAATAGATTGAGCATTATTTGGAAAGGTGATTTCTGTCACTGCTGTGAGGAACAGTGCTGCCTATGGTGTTAAAATATAATGTCCGTGGCTAATCCATAGCAAATGTGTACACATGCAGACAGGAGTGAGGGGGGAGCGAGAGGGAGGAACTGTGTTGAAGGAGAATGGGAGGAAGAAAATAGTAAGGAGACTGACAGGGCTCACAGCAGGCCTGCTGGGAAGCTGTCAATGGCCCTATCAACCCTGACCTGAGTCCGGACAGAGTCATCACACACACACACACACACACACACACACACACACACACACACACACACACACAGAGACATATGCACACACATGAGACTACATTGTGATGTAGACTACGTCAATGATGTAAACTAATTCAGGGCATCTGTCCTGATGAATATATTCCAAAACCTGCAGTATACACAAAAAACAGGAACATATTTCTGCAGAGAAAGTGGGATGTTGAGGCATGCAGATTTTAGCTTAGAGGATGAGATCTTCTTATATATATATACACACACACACATATATATATACACACACACACACACACACACACACACACACACACACACAGAGACATATGCACACACATGAGACTACATTGTGATGTAGACTACGTCAATGATGTAAACTAATTCAGGGCATCTGTCCTGATGAATATATTCCAAAACCTGCAGTATACACAAAAAACAGGAACATATTTCTGCAGAGAAAGTGGGATGTTGAGGCATGCAGATTTTAGCTTAGAGGATGAGATCTTCTGGATCTCCTCCAGATTGCTGGCAAGTAGACACTCTCTCTCACACACACACACACACAAACAAGCAAACAAACAAACAGAGGGGCCAGGCTAGCACCAGGGGGCATCATTAACTCATTAGTGAAATTTGTCTTTCCCAAAAAGACTCATGGCTGTATTCGATCAAAAGGGTGCTTCTACTAAATACTGAGCAAAGGGTCTGAATACTTAGGACCATGTGATATTTCAGTTTTTCTTTTTTAATAAATCTGCAAAAATGTCAACAATTCTGTGTTTTTCTGTCAATATGGGGTGCTGTGTGTACATTAATGAGGAAAAAAAAATAACTTAAATGATTTTAGCAAATGGCTGCAATATAACAAAGAGTGAAAAATTTAAGGGGGTCTGAATACTTTCCGTACCCACTGTATATATCTCTACCCATGACAGCAAATGATGCAGAGGGTTAATTTGATCAGAATGGCATTTATAGAAAAAATATCTCAAGATGACTGGATGGCAAGGCTGCTAATTAAACATTTGCTCTAATATCTGTGTGATAAAATATAGTGCATTACAAAAGTATTTAAACCCATTGCATTTTTTATGGTACTTAAAGTGTCTTGTGTGTGTGTTTTTTTAAAAGCTGCATGCTTCATTTTTGTTCTCTAAACTCACATCAAGCTGTTCTGTTTGAGACGTTCAGTAAAGTGAGTGCTGGCATCCTCCATTCAATCCCCCTCTCCACACACACACACACACACACACACACACACACACACACACTCACACACACACACACTCCCGATTTGGAAACAGATGTTGTTTGTCAGATCCTATCATTACTGGCTAATTAAGCAGACATCTTTTCCTTCTTTTCTCCTATCTGCCACTCTTGTATTCATGCATATTGCCCTGCCTTTGTTTCCCCACAAAGATGAAGGCTTGTGCAGAAATTTTCTGCATTTGATAAATAAATCTGTGCTTACACAGACATAATCGGGGCAAGCACTGAGCATTATAACAAATATTTTAAAAAACATATCCAGGACTATACTGGAAATTCAGGAATTAATTAATTAATTAATTCGTTTGTTTATTAAATTTTTTTGAAGGTAAAGCTCTGAAAGTGTCATCTGTTTTAGTCAATGTATATATATATATATATATATATATATATATATATATATGTATATATATATATCATCAAATTCAGTGATCAACTTTTTTTTCTGAAAAAGTATCTTTCTTCATGCGTTTTTGTATTCACTGCCATTTCTTTGCCCCACTGATGGTAATAAAATATGGAAAATGAGCCAAATAGTCATGTGACTGAAAAAGATGAATAGCACATTTTACTACTGTGTTTACAAAGTGCTTTACAGAAAATATGCATAAGCATTCACAGAAACAAAATGTAAAATAAGAAAATGAAAACATAACAGGGAGGAGAATAAGAAATGAAAATGCTTAACTAGGGGGAAAGCTCTAGTTAACTAGTATTTCTTGAGGCACTTTTTATAGTGCTGAGTTAGTCAGCGGTGGTCAGTGAAAGAGTTTTCACAGCTTGGGACCATAATGACTAAAAAACAAAGAACACGTATGTTGTTAAATTAATATAAAATAGTTAAGATTCTGTGTAGTTTCTAAGTCACTAATCAAATGAGCAAATTTGTGACATGAGCATGCAAACTCTTATTTTTAAAAGTTCAGATTTCCTTGCTTCAAATGAAACAAAACTGTGAACACGTGCATTATCAGGATTTGCACACCTTGTGGAGCCCATGCCAACTCGAGTGCATGATAGTGAATATGAAATTGTTAGTTTTTCACTTTTGATCACTTACATTGCTGATAATAAATTAAATATAAATTTTTTAATAATTTAATAAAGAAATTTTACAAAATTTCAATAATATAAAATGGAAGCTCTCACAAGTTCTGACAAAATTTTTAAAGTAGATGATGAAAACATAATCTTTTTTTTAGAAAAAGCAAGAGTCCAGAGACAACGTGTTGGTTGGTTGCTTTTATTTTTCTTAGTTGTGGAAGCACGTGTGAAAGGTCCTGGTGTGGTATGTGGTGATGGAGGTATTGATTTTTAAAGTCTCTATGTGTGCCCTGTTAGTGGGGTCAGAGGTTGGGAACGTGCCCTGTTAACTCCTCGACCAGTCTGGCCCCAAAGTCTGCCAAGGGATTCTGGGAGCCCAGAGTATTTATGACCAGCCCTAGCTAACCTCTGCTACCCCAAACCCCTCAGAGGCTCCACCACAATCCTCACCTACAACACACAATTCAACACCAGATTTTACCCCCCTTTTTGTTGTTTGTTTTTTGGATTGCTTAGTTGATGATGAATCCAATAGATACAGAATGGGAATATGTGTATATACAAAATGTGACCTTGGACCACAATTTTGAAGAGTCAATTTTTTGAAATTGAGATTCATACATCATATGAAATCTGAATAAATAAGCTTTCCATTGATGTATGGTTTGTTAGGATAGGACAATATTTGGCCAAGATACAACTATTTGAAATCTGGAATCTGAGGGTGCAAAAAAATCTAAATACTGAGAAAATCGCCTTTAAAGTTATCCAAATGAAGTTCTTAGCAATGCATATTACTAATCAAAAATTAAGTTCTGATATATTTACGGTAAGAAATGTACAAAATATCTTCATGGAACATGATCTTTACTTAATATCCTAATGATTTTTGGCATAAAAGAAAAATCTATAATTTTGACCAATACAATTATTTTTTTGGCTATTGCTCAAAATATACCCAAGCGACTTAAGACTGGTTTTGTGGTCCAGGGTCACAAATTTGAAAATCAGTACATTATGGCTATGACTAGTTCTGATACTTCATCATGGTTTGTGTCTTCATGGTTACATTCTTAATGTTGTTTTGGGTTGAATATAATGTGATATAAATCTGAATTTTTGTGCAGACGAGTGGGTTTTCTCATACACATGTGGCATACAGTCGTTGATGCATTGCTGCTCAAACTTTTCAGCATGTCAGTGTTTCGATGCTGCACATCTGGTTTCTTAATTTTCCTTCCCCCTCTCCCTCTATGTCATGACACTGTTTTGTTTTTCTAAGACGGAATGGGAGGGAGGTTAGATGGACAGGGGAAATACTGATCAGCAGACTCTTTCTCAGCTTTTGTTTCAGTCAAACAAAAACAGTCTGTCCAGTAATGGATATTACTTGCTATTCAAGTGTTAAATATATCAGATATACTCAATTTTTTTCTAAAGTATGACTAACTTTAGCCTTCAAGAGACCATTTCTTAGAGTTAATCCACAAAGAAATGCCAAAATGATCCATGAATCAAAATTATCAAAATTTAATGATTGGAAATACCAACTCATTCTTTAATAGGTATTCCTTTTTCTATATAATTACAGTAATAGTAATCAAAACTATGTCATATTTTATATGGGTTGTTTGGAATCATTAAGAGTTGTTTTTATACATATATGTTTTTGAAATACATCTCATATGCTCACCAAGCCTGCATTTATTTAATAAAAAAACATTAATATTGTAAAATATAATTACAATTTAAAAGGACTGCTTTCTATTTTATTTTATCTTACAATATAATTTGTCTGTAAAAGCAAAGCTGAATTTACTCCAGTCTTCAGTGTGATATTTCAGAAATCATGATCTTTCAGAAATCATTCTAATATGATGATTTGGTACCTAAGAAACATTTCATATTATTATGAATGTTGAATATTGTTGTGGAAACTATTATACAGTACCATTTAAAAGTTATTGGGGAAAAAAAGGAAATTAATATCATTATTCAGAAAAGAATGGATTTAAATTGATCAAAAGTGGCAGTAGAAATCTTTACAATCTTACAAAAAATGTCTATTTCAAATAAATGCTGTTCTTTCGAACTTTCCAAAAGTTATCTGACACATTTTAGTCCAGTTTGCCCAGAGTTTAGTGTATTGTACATTGTATTCAATTTTTGGTTATATACTATATAGTTACTCATCAACCAAATGTTTATGTGTTTATTTGTTGAACACTTTTACATAATCTATATATGTCAATGAATGAGTTAAAAAAAAAATACAACTTAAAAAAAACTTTTGATGTATATATCAAAAATATGTATGTAAGCAATGTATATATAATCATCTCAGTTCTAAATATTTATCATTGGCCTGCTATGAAGACTTTACTCCATGAAATCTAGATATCACAACAGTGCAAAACTTGCAAAACTTGCATTGTTATTATTAAACTTTCCTTATGACAAAACAGATAGAGGGGTGTTGTGCTGAAGTTGCAAGGTTTTCCAGGAGTCCTAATTAATTATGCAAGATGGGTCTAATTATGATGCAGTGAATGGATACATGGCAGAAGGTGCAAGGCAGTGAGGCTTAGAGATTTGCATGCTAAGTGAGTGGGGGAGTGACTAATGCATGTTAATGTGTGCGTTTCAAAGTGTTTTCATTTGCCTGCTTGCAGCTGTGCTCTATGATTTCATTAAGGGCTAAAAAGTTTATCATGTAGTTAAAGTGAAAATAATAGTACGTGTAGCATGGGTCGGGCATGAAACAGCACTCAAAACCATGACAAGTGTGTTGTAAGATACGAGTAAGAGGGTTGCCAGACAATGGTTCAGATGCAATGTTTATGGGGTAACTTCTCACAAACTGCTGAATTGATTTGCACAAAATTTTGCAAGCATGCCTGTTCGATCTCCGATATTATTGAAACGATAAACAATTACAACAACAACAATAAAATAAGAACAATAATACGTTCTTGTTGTTGTGGCTCAATTTATTCATCCTGATTATGGGATGGACTAGTCCTGTGGTTTCTGTCTAGAAAATTATTTTAGACAACGTTAACTATGAAAACTATTATTCTGTAAACTATATACAGTTTACAGTGAGTGGGGTGGTAGACGGAGATAGTGAATTAGTTTTGCTTTAGGAACATGCTGTACAAAATATGTGTCATAGAAAACTACACAAAAATATAAGATATAACATATAAATATAAATAAAAAACAAAACATTGAAATGTAATAACATTACCAAAAAACTACATAGGACCAACAATATCCAGAATTAGTGTTTGGTTTCTAAATGTCTTTTGAATTTGTATGTGTACTTGGCAGTCAATAATTTAGCACACAAAACACATACCCATGTTTAATGTAGTGTGGTTTCTTGCATAGTTTGTTCATGTTTTTTAATGTTGAGGGCATGTCACACAAGTTCATGCTGCATTTGCCTGTTTTGGTGACAGATCAGATGTATATCCAAATATATAGGAAGTGTTTTCGCCTCCCTTTTAAATGATACACCTATTGATATTTGTTTGTTTGTGAGAAACTAGAAGCAGGCCATTGTTGCTATACAGTTCACTTCTGGGATTTGAAGTCTCCATCTACATTTACAGCCAGACACCTTGGAGTTGTGATAGATGACATGCTAAATTTCTCAGACCACATTGCTAAAACTGTCCGGTCCTGCAGATTTGCTTTATTCAACATCAGGAAGATCAGGCCCTTTCTTTCAGAACATGCTTCACAACTCCTTGTTCAAGCTCTTGTTCTGTCCAGGCTGGACTATTGCAATGCTCTCTTGGCTGGTCTTCCAGCCAGTTCTATCAAACCTTTACAATTAATACAGAATGCGGCTACAAGATTCATTTTTTAAGGTGGGGTAAGCTTTTTTTTCAAAAACGCTTTAGAAAACTGATTCGGGCCAATAGCAAAACAAACTTGTAGCCAATCAGCAGTAAGGGGCGTGTCACAGGACGGACATTAGCCGAGCCGAGCGACAGAAAGATAGAGATGGCGGATAAAAAACAAAAGAGGAAAACGTCTGTGGAACAAACGAAGGCTTAAGGCAAGAAGTAGGACCCGTGTAAATATCGAATCAGCTTTCCAGCACTGGAGAGAACTCAAGGAGCGGAAGGCCTGCGATCGGACGCAGAGGTTGAGTTGTTTCTTCTCGATAGATGAGTAACACCGTGTCTGTGCCGCAACAGCTAAAGTCTGTCTAGTAACTTACACTGGACGCGACAAAGCGACCATTGAAAATCATTTGAAATTTGTGTCAATACGTCATAAATAGAACGCAGAAGCAGTTTTCTGTTGGGGATTTGTCGTGTCGTGCCGCACCGCATCCAGTGTAGACCATAGATATGTATATATACTGTATCTATGGTGTAGACAGCATCACTGATTATGAGTTCTATAGTATTTTGTCGCGCCGCGCCACTAGCGTCCTGTGTAGACACTGTTTAACATTGGTTTTGCTTTCTTTCACAGAACTAATCGTTGCCTGAGTTGCGTACGAATGTGGGTGGCGGAGCTATCAAAATAGGGGCGAGACCCTTTAGGGGTAGGGACGTGTTTGTTTTGGTGATTTCAAATGTCAACATTGGCTACCAGAAATCGCTTACCCCACCTTTAATGAGCCAAAAAGCATATCACACCTCTATTCATCAATTTGCACTGGCTACCAATAGCTGCTCGCATAAAATTTAAGGCATTAATGTTTGCCTACAAAACCACCACTGGCTCTGCACCCATTTACCTAAATTCACTACTTCAGAGTTATGTGCCCTCTAGAAGCTTGCGTTCTGCAAGTGAACGGTGCATTATTGTGCTATCCTAAAGATGTTCCCTCCTGGTGGAATGACCTGCCCAACTCAGTCCGAGCAGCTGAGTCCTTCGGCATCTTCAAGAAATGGCTAAAAACAAATCTCTTCCATCTTTATTTGACCCTCTAACTCTAGCACTCTCTATTCTAATTCTATTTGATCTATTTTTTGCACTCTCTATTCTAATTCTATTTTATCTATTTTTTTTATTTAAAAAACAACAACACTCTACCCTTTAAGACTTCTAACTGCTTGTTTTCATTAAAAAAGCCTCTAACACTAGCTTTCTCTATTCTTTTTCTATTCAATCTATTTGTATTCTTTTCATTTATTATACAATTAACAAAAAACAGTAGCAAGGAGATATATATATCTCCTTGCTACTGTACTGCGTTAGGCTAACAGAGACTTGTCATAGCACTTGCATATTATTGCTCTTTTGTTGATTTGATTGCTTCCATTGTCCTCAGTTGTAAGTCACTTTGGTTAAAAGCATCTGCTAAATGACTAAATGTAAATGTGAATAAAACATATGTGGTTTACGTTTTGTTTGTTTGTTTTTTTCTTTGTGTGTGTGTTTGTTTGTTTCCCACAGATTTTTCTTGAAGTTTTTCCTAAAGTGCAATCAAAATTGTCTGAAGACAGCAGGGAACCCCCGAGACATGAGGAGATTTCAGGTATTGATCATTTATTTGTAAATAAATGCCCTTTGCAAAATGCAGAAATTTTATGTTGTCTCTAAGGTAGAACCCATTTACAATGACTTCAATCCCTTTTGCTGACTTTAAACTTTTTACTCATTTCTTTACACTCAAAAAAAAAAAAAGATCTTAATCAAAACCTTTATTTCCAGTAAAAATACCCAAACGTCCTTAAAACTAGTACATTTGCTTTAGACATTATGATTTGTCAGAGAATGTATCTTGAATGTATTTTTTCTTTTAAAGATTAAGATGCTTTATGTACAATGCTGTATGTAGTTTTGAATAAAAAGACGTGATACGTGCGATAGAGATTTATATAAAGTGTCTGACTACAAAATCTCATAAGAGACAGAGAGTGATCAGAGAAAAAGCAGAAAAGTATTAGAAGAAACGATCATCAGGAAATCAGCCAAGGTGTTTCAGGAAGTTGTCAGGATTTGAGTGATGGGCTCCAGATGGGGAAGGTCAGGCTCTGTGACCCAGGAAGTGCTCACTGGGGACCCTCCTGCTTTACTTCCTCCCACTTGTCTTTCACTACTGGAGCCACTATCTGACATTTCATCCCTCACTCTTCATTTCCCTGCTGTCCTTCCTTATTCATTGTTGTGCATTTATTTCATTTTTTTTAGTGTGACATTTCTTTTCTTATTTGCAGCAGACTGCATCCCTCATATCTATTTCTCTTATATGTTTACATGTTGTTGTTTTTTTTCATCTTAAGCTCTGCAATCGTTTGTACATTTGAGCATTTATGTTCTCATTGTTTTTATATTAACTTTCGTTTCACTTTGAAACAACACCCAATTGAAATCACTTTGGTATGTGGTTTAAAATCCAATTTTTTTTTTTAATGAGTGTATGTTTTTTTAGGATGGCCATACATATTGGGATTTTAGCTGTCATATGAGCCAATGTTTTGTTTTATTTATTTGTTTTTACAGTTTGGAAAAATCATGTCATATTCATTGATGCTTATCTGGTCAAGACTTGCTTTGTGCAAGAAGAATGGCAAAACCAACCATATACCAATCATTTAAAAAAAAAAATGTGTTTGTTTTTATGATTTAAAATTTTTATGATTGTCGGCTTAAATTCATCCAGTGTATAGGCTCGTCCCTATTTCTATGTCATACAAGACCTAATCACTCAGTCTACACTAGGCTACAGAGATGTGAATACTTTTGTCCTTAGATAAAGAAAAGAAACAGAGAAGGGATAAATCAGGTGGAAAGTTGGGAAAAAAAGAGTGAGCATAAATGAGATTATTGGGAGAAGAATACAGGGGACCCTGGAAAAGCCATGTTCCTGTGGCTCAGTGGTAGAGCATTGTGTTCCCAATGCAAAAGGTTGTGGGTTCAATTCCCAGGGAATACATATTCTGGTAAAAAAATGTATAGCCTGAATGCACTGTAAGCTGCTTTGGATGAAAGTGTCTGCTAAATGCATTAATTAAAAGTCAGAGAAGGATGAGAACAAACCATTTCAATAATACTTGGGGGTATTCTATAATTATTGCAATTTTATCTTACACTCTTTGGCTGCATTTTGTGTAATGCTCTTGATGGCCAATGATTCAAAAAGGGATATAAAACTGTAAATTTTTTAATCAGCAGCAGAAGTTTCTAAAGATGACATTGCTAGGATATCATCGATCATATTTTGAGATATCAAATCAGTTTTTTATTAGTTTTTTTAATGGCATGACATCTAAAGGTTTTAATGTACAGTTCTTACACGAATCTCCTTTAAATTGTTTGTGTTATTAATATGTCTGTCTTTGCATTCCAATAGGTGGTTTTGTCGACCACAGTCAGTGTGGATGGTCCTGTACTAGCCATTTCTGATAATATGTTTGTGCACAACAACTCCAAACATGGACGTCGCTCTCGTAGAACAGATTCAAATGAGACAGTGGAGACTAGCATGGAATATGGTGAGATTCAGAAAAGACATTAAAAAAGCTACATTTAATTGTCGATTTTGTGCATTAATCCACAGTTATATACAAGGGGAGGACGGTTTTAACCATAAAGTTAAGTTAAGGGCAGCTCTAAGTTATCTTACTCTGTTGAAAGAGTAGAAACGAGTAGCTCTGTGGTCAAGTAAAACTTACTGAGGGATGTTTCTTAGACCTTGAGTAATAATTTTTTGCATTTTTAATGTCATTTTCATTTTTGTCATTTCTCTACTACAGCTACTCCATGTATCAAAGCCATCAGCCCTAGTGAAGGTTGGACTACAGGCGGAGCTATGGTAATTGTGATTGGGGAAAACTTCTTTGATGGTCTGCAGGTGGTGTTCGGGAGCATGCTCGTGTGGAGTGAGGTATGCATTTGTAGACTATCGAAGCAAGCTTTAACTTGCAATAGGGAAAGCTTTTGTAATATTTAGAAAATTGCCTTAAGGATTGAGCTCCAGCATTCTTAAACAACTAACTTTAAGAGGTTGTTTTTTTGTCATTGTTCATGCAGTTAATCACTCCTCATGCTATCCGAGTTCAAACTCCTCCTCGACACATACCAGGGGTTGTAGAAGTTACACTATCTTACAAATCTAAGCAGTTCTGTAAAGGAGCTCCAGGGCGCTTTATTTATACAGGTAAATACACACCCAGACATCCGCACCCATGCAGAATCACAAATTTAATGATAAAGTGTGTTATGTTAAATTACTTCCTATCCATGTTTAAAGTGCAGAGACAAATTATTTGGCTTCCCTAAATTTGAAAGCATTGTGGTTTTTTGCCACTTTCAGAACACCAAAACATTGCCATGTTTATTTGAGTGGCCCAACATGTCATCTTATGGCTCATCCAATAGAAGTTTTGGGTGAAACTGCCTGTTTAGCTGAACTATGAAAAAATGGTAAAAGGGGCAACTAGTATTTGGAAAAACCGATTTGGAAACAATTGTTATTACTTTATGCAATTGTGTTTGGTGCTATTAGTAAAGAGCACATTAAATACCATACCTGGTTGCTTTCTAAACGTACATACTATGGGATTTATGCAGACAGTGGAATATGTGGAGGGATGTTTTAAAGACAAATTGATTCTCACTTAGTATGGTTATCTCTAGCACTGAATGAGCCAACTATTGACTACGGCTTCCAGAGACTTCAAAAGCTGATCCCTCGACATCCTGGTGACCCCGACAAATTGGCAAAGGTTAGTAAATACTGCTATATGCTTATGATATTTACAGTTAGGTCCATATATATTTGGACACTGACACAATTTTCATAATTTTGGCTCTGTATGCCAGCAGAACAGAATTAAAAGGAAACAATCAAGATGTAATTGAAGTGCATACTTTCAGCTTTAATTCAAGGGGCTGAACAAAAATATAACATAAAATGCTTAGGAATTACAACCATTTTTATACGCAGTCCCCCTATTTTCAGGGGCTCAAATGTAATTGGACAAATAAATATAATCATAAATAAAATGCTCATTTTTAATATTTTGTTGAGAATCCTTTGCAGGCAATGACTGCCTTAAGTCTGGAACTCATGGACATCCCCAAAGACTGGGTTTCCTCCTTTATGTTGCTTTGCCAGGCTTTTACTGAAGTTGATTTCATTTGTTTGTTTGTTTGTGGGTCTTTCTGCCTTTAGTTTTGTCTTCAGCAAGTGAAGTATCATCAATCGGGTTGAGATCAGGTGATTGACTTGGCCATTACAAAATATTCCACTTTTTTACCTTCAAAAATTCCTGGATTGTTTTTGCTGTAAGTTTTGGGTCATTGTCCATTTGTACTATAAAGTGTGTTGCTGCATTTGGCTGAATCTGGGCTGAAAGTATATCCCTATACATTTCAGAATTCTTCCAGCTGCTTCTGTCCTCTTGTCACGTCATCACTAAACACCAGTAACCCAGTGCCACTGGAAGCCATGCATGCTCATGCCATCACACTGCTCCACCATGTTTCACAGATGCTGTTTGGATCATGAGCTGTTCCAAGTCTTCTCCATACTTTTTCCTTCCTGTCATTCTGGTACAGGTTGACCTTAGTTTCATCTGTACAAAGAATGCTTTCCTAGCATGCTTGGCAAAGTCTAACCAGGCCTTTCTATTCTTGAGGCTTATAAGTGGTTTGCACCTTGTGGGGAACCCTCTGTATTTGCTCTCGTGAAGCCTTCTCTTGATTGTAGACTTTGACAGTGACACTTCACTTGGCTGTATGTTGTGAAAGGATTTTTCAAATTAAAGCTCAGAGTGTGCACTTTAAAGCTCATATCCATTATATAACGGTAACTTGAATATGTTTTGGTCAACAGCTTAAATAATAATTGTGCCTGTGTCCAAATATATGAACCTAACTGTAAAAATGACACACACTCTTTGACAGTGACACTTCACTTGGCTGTATGTTGTGAAAGGATTTTTCAAATTAAAGCTCAGAGTGTGCACTTTAAAGCTCATATCCATTATATAACTGTAACTTGAATATGTTTTGGTCAACAGCTTAAATAATAATTGTGCCTGTGTCCAAATATATGAACCTAACTGTAAAAATGACACACACTTTTTTTTTAATCTCTTTGTGGAATTTATTTTCCCTGTTTTAGGAAATGTTACTTAAAAGAGCAGCAGATGTTGTTGAATCACTCTATGGAAATACCACCAGCAATCAGGTAACTACTGAACAGCAGTAGATATAAGATATATTTGTATTTAGTTTCTCAACATGAATATTATTCAACATAATATAAAAATGTTCCATAGAGCATAATTTGTACTTCAATGGAAGCAAGGGAATTTGGTCAATGAAACAAATGTGCTTTTTTGCAAGTGCATAGCTACAAATTAATGTCTCCTGTTCATACAACAGAAATTGAATTTCTTCAAAAGGGATAGTTCACCCACAAATGAAAATTCTGTCATCATTTACTCACTCACCCTCAAGCTGTTCCAAACCTGTATGAGCTTTTGTTCTTTTGATTACAAATAAAAATATTTTGAAGAATGTGTGTAACCAAACAGTTGACAGTAGCCATTGACTTCCATAGTTTTTCCTCTTCATTCTGTGGAAGCCAATGGCTATGGTCAACTACTTGGATATCATCAATATTCTTCAAAATATTTTCTTTTGTTTATCAAATGATGACAAAATTTAAATTTTTGGGTGAACTATCCCTTTAACATGAGTCCTGACACCCAATATTTTTTCTTTTTGTGTATTGCCTTGAATCAAAACTTTTCTTTGATGTTCTGTTGGTGCAGGACATGTTGCTAAAACGGGCAGCAGACATAGCCGAGGCTCTGTACAGCATGCCACGACCTCACAGTCAGCTGCAGGCCATGCCAAGTTCCCCTGTCCATGGCAGCGTTATGGGCCTCAGCTCTTATCCCACCCAGCTGGGTGTAAGTATTGGAGAACCTGGGCAAACCAGCAGCCAAGGTAAGGACCCTAAGACAATTGCCCTACGATTCCGAAGTCTTTGTCTTATTCATTGTCACAGATTACCATAGATGTTACTAAATCTCATCTCAACACATTTATTGAATGGTTATGCTTGACCTTTCATATGAATATCAGTGTTTGTGAGATTGATTCCTTTTGAACAGTTGTGGTTATTTAATTAATTAGCACTATAACCTACTGAACCATTAAACTTGATTGGCCATAACCTGTGGCCCAATACATCTGAAAATACATCACAGCCAGAATTTATTCTATGACATCCCTTCAATTAAAAACTAATAATTAATTAATAATAATTAATAATTTGCTGTCCTCATTTAAAAAAATAAACCCTTAAATTCTTAAATATGATTCTATTTAGTGAACTTGGAGTGAAATTGCCCCCTTTATATAGCTGTTTTTCAGTGCAACTGACAACCCTATTTATGTTCTGGTTCTGTTTAAGGAAACATGTTTTTCTTGGGATGTGTCTGTTCAAATTCTGTGATTGTGTCAATGGCCTTTAGTGTTCCAAATATTTGTGTGTGTGTGTGTGTGTGTCCTCCTGAGAAACAGACATAGACTTTTGACCAAATTTCTCTCTTTCTTTTATTGGCACTTCTTTTTTTCATGTTGCCCCAAGAGCACATTAACATGCAAATTAGATAAAATGTATATGGATGTTTATATACATATTGCATACAGTAAAACAGTATGTCAGATCATTGTTATTTTTCATGCCATAGTTGAGAATCAAAGTTTGGTTAAAAATAGTCTGAGACCTAAAAATTGATTGGTGAATGGAAAAAAAAGTTTTTGCTTATACACGTCTTTTTCTTCTTCTTTAACTTAGTCCTTGTGTCCTCTACAGAGGACATAGCATAAAACTATTTTTTTCTCCACTTGTTTTCTTGTACTTTTTTTCTTTTTTTTTAAAGAAAAAATAAGATTAATTTACAACAGTTCATAACACCAAATTGCAGGGCTGGTGTTGTTTGTTTGTTTGTTTATTGGTTGCTTGACTGGCTTAATATTGCGGTTTCTCTTTTTTTAAGGTTACACTCGAAACCCAAGCAGTTTGTCACCTCGGGGCTACCCTTCAGCATCGACCCCTCAGCAGTCAGGTTATGGATCCAATGGAGGCATGAATGCGAGTTACGGAGCAGTGCCCATGAGTAGTCTGGGTGTTTCAGGGTCACCTGGCTTTAATAGTGCCTCACCAAACAGCTCTCCTTATGCTAGTGAGTTTTAGTTCCTTTCAGTTTCCTGTCATTTTTAATTATCCTTCTGCTGAAAATACAGAATGAATTTTGACAATCAAATAAGTATTTTGTTATGATCAAAACAATTTTTCAGTCATGCCATCTAGCCCCACTGTACCTGGCTCCAGTTCTTCATCCTCCCTTTTGCCCTTCACATCTTTCCCATCCTCGAACAAACAAAAAAGTGCCTTTGCTCCTGTCCTGAGACCACAGGGTTCGCCATCACCTGTTTGCCAAACCTCAGGAGGCCCCAGCTTTAGAGGTACTACTGATCTTCTTTCTAACTTTACCAAAACATTTTTTTTGTTCAAGGTTCCGTAAACCCTTAGTGGCAGGGCAAGAACGTTTTTTCATAGTTAAAAAAAAAAATGCATTACTAATAACTTATTTGTTTTCAACTTTCCAAAATGATCAGGCATTCTTTCTGGATACTGTGCTGATTAAAGGAATAGTTAACTCAAAAAAGTAAAAATTTACTCACCCCCAGAATTTGTTTCTTTATAGAACAGATTGAGAAATGTAGCATTACATCACTTGCTCATCAGTGGATCCTCTGCAGTGAATGGGTGCCATCAGAATGAGAGTCCAAACAGCTGATAAAAACATAACAATAATCCACATAAATCCAGTCCAGAAATTAATTTCTCCATTAATGTTGCTTCTGGCCAAAATTGCATCCATAATCCATACAACTGCTTCCAGTGAAATCCATCCCAACATTTAAATCCACCCATTTTAGAAGCTTTTTCACTGGAGAAAGCAATATTATGGATAGAGGGCTTGAATTTCTGTCATTAAAAACATCAAAATATGCATAATGATGCATTTATTTCTTACAAACACATAGCTTTTCACTTCATAAGACATTTATTGATGGACTGGAGTTGTGTGGATTACTTGTGGATTATTGTGATGTTTTTATCAGCTGTTTGGGCTCTCGTTCTGACGGCACCCATTCACTGCAGAGGATCCATTGTTAAGGAAGTGATGTAATGTTAAAGTGACGAAAGTTTAGAAAAATCTGTTCTAATGAAGAAAAAAACTAATCTACGTCTTGGATGGCCTGATGGTTAGTAAATTTCCAGCAAATTTTCATTTTTGGGTTAACTTTCTTTAAATGTCATATGTAAGCATAATATTTTGTGTGTGTCAACAGTAATTCATAAATTATTTCTTGCTTTGGTGATATAAGCATAATGTAGTAACTGTTTATTGAATTATCTATTTGATATAGCTATATGTTACTGTTATTGAGCATAACCTATTTTTTCTTTTTTCATTTCCAGCAATGACAGGCCTTGTGGTTCCCCCAATGTAGAGGATGAGTCTTTTCCAGTCATAAGCTCTATACATTTAGTGGCTAGAACTGGACTGACATCAATGTTGTCTCCTACAAGCCACACTGAGTGAAAAATATACAGTTGTCTAATCTTCTGATGAAGACCTATCAAGAGTATTAGAGACCACAACGACATTTTCAAAAGATTTTGGAAACCTTCTTAAAACATGTCCAGTCTATGAACACCGTTTGTCTCTGATTGTGAGGAGGTTGCCAAAGGGATGGTATTACTTAAAGGTTCTTCCAGCCACAAAATGCCAAAAGAGGAATAATTTTATCAGAAAACATGAGACTTGAGACTGTTACACATTTCTGGCCATATGTTCTTGACAGACACATTGGTCAATAGACTTTCACCGCAGTAGATGCCAGTAAAAGGGATGTGAATTGTCAAAACTGAGATTTTTGTTTTTTAAATACATGCTGATAGATCTACATCCCTAAACTGAAATTGTGTTTTTGAAAGCATATATCAGGCTTTTCACTTAGAGAAACGGCACATGTCTGTTTAGGTTTATGAACTGATTACCTCATATATTGATTTATTTAATGACAGAAACTATATAAGTTATATTTTTAGGTTAAGTACTAATATAAGGAACCATAATTGTATTTGCTATTGTTATCTTATTGTATTTGTTTTTCTGTAAACATTTTATATGTTGTCATTTTGTTATTCATATTAAAATAGTGACTAGATTTTTACATGTGAAAGTTTTGTTAAATATACAGGCAATATTTTATTCTTTTCCAACTTTATTAAGAATGTGTTTGTTAGAAAGTATATACTTTGTCAAGTCAAGAGGACAAGAACATGAAGGATTAAGTAAGTTTGACATTCTGTTAACACTAAAGTAATCACCACCACTCTCAGATTATATTAGATCGGACACTCTTTGCAGAGTATGCATTTGTAGCAATAGATCAGATATTGTTATTTATGAACAAGTTTTCATATTAGTAGCACTTCAAAATATTGCGGGGACGCACTGAAAGCTTTTTTCCTCTTCCACGTGGCCATTAATTCCCATCTTTTTATTCTTTTCAGTAAACATTAGAGCTTGTTTTTATGTCATTTCAAACAAACCAAAGACAGGGCTGTAGTTAGAGGAATAGTTCACCCCAAAATGAAAATGTGTTAAATTTATTTCCCCTCAAGCCTGATGTATATGAGTTTGTTTCTTCATTGGAACAGATTTTGGGAAATTTAGCATTTCATCACTTGCTCACCAATGAATCCTCTGCAGTGAATGGGTGCCGTCAGAATGAGAATCCAAATGGCTGATAAAAATCCACAAGTAATTCATACAAAGTAAAAAGCGTTGTTTGTAATGAACAAATCCATCATTAAAGTGTTTTTTAAAACCATTGCTTGAATCAGGAGAGAAATGTGCACAGATAAAGCACCGTTAACATAAAAACAGCTCTAAACAAATACGTGGGTGGATTTTGGTTTGAGAAGACAAGTGATAGACTTTTTCACTAAAGGAAGCGTTATAACGGATTATAGAGTGGTATTTTGGACAGAAGTGATGGTTTAAAGTTAAAATGTCTTGAATGCAATGTTTGCGTCATAAGATGTTAACTGATGGACTGGAGTAGTGTGGATTAGTTACTTGTGGATTATTGCTATTGCTATAATAATTGGATTATTATAGTTTTTAGCAGCTATTTGGACTCTCATTCTGACGGCACCCATTTGCTGCAGAAGATCCATTGGTGAGCAAGTTATGCAAAATTTCTCAAAAACTTTTTTTTTTTAAAGGGGTCATATGATGTTGCTAAAAAGAACATTATTTTGTGTATTTGGTGTAGTAAAATGTGTTTATGTGGTTTAAGGTAAAAAAAGAGCTTGCGGCAACCACATGTGACGACCCCGGGCTGGACTTCGCTTTGTCCATGGTGAAAGCCCATCCGGCGATCCACAGCACAAAGTTTACGTATTTCCTCAGCGACCAGCACGGATCAGCTCCAGGCATGACGAAGCAGATATTGTCCTCTTTTGGAAGACCAAACAAAGTAGTTTCGCTTTCACAACGAAACACACAGCGCCTTCACGACATGGCGGCGGCAACAACAATACTACAGCGAGAATAAAAGTTACGCCTTCTTTCTTTACGTGAACATTTGGGTGGCGTTATGCAAATCTTCCCACATAGTGACGTAGGTATGTTGGGGGCGTGTTTGAACGAGCCATTTTAGGTAGGTGTGGCTGACTCTTAAATTTTATAAAGAATATCTCTTTGGATTTGAGACTTTAGTCTTTGCAACTTTACAGATCTTCTTCATGCACCAAGAGCTTGTAACACTCCAAAGAGAAAGGAAAAATTTAAATCGCGTCATATGACCCCTTTAAATCATCTACATCTTGGATGGCCTGATAGTGAGTACATTTTCAGCATTTTCATTTTTGAGGGAACTTTTTATTTTTAAATTTTTTTTTATTTAACCATGTATGCCATCACGTGCATTGAAAGGCGTATTGAGTGATAGAGAATTTCACTAGCAAGGTTAAATAAAAGTGTCCATATATCTTTCACTGAAGAATATAGAAATAGCATTGACAAACAGGATGAGTAAATTAAATTCTATTTTGACCAGCAAATTAATGTTATACATGAAAACAACATCTGTTTATAACACAATGGACAAATCAATGCATGTACCGTATATGTGCAGGTATGGCTTAATATATTCTGCCTAAATGTGTATACAGCACACAGACAAACAGTTTCTCAGTATTGATGAAAATGGTCACCAGATTTGAAATGAAGAATGTATACCTGTAATGCTTTTTGTTCATTCTTATTAACCGTAAGTTAGAAGAGGAATTTAAATAAATACAGACCTAATATTCTTCCCTGTCGTCTATGTATAATCTCAATAATTAGCTCTGAGACCAGTACAGTACTTTGACATGGCCAACAACCTGCATAAATACTTATGTAAAATGTGTATGTTTGGATGCAATTAAGTTCTGCTGAGATACCTATTGAGCTGCTGAATTTTTTGACAAAAGGAGTTAAATGGGGTTAAAGGTTTGGGCCATGGATTTGGAGGATAAAGGATTTTTTTTTTTTTTAGTTAAAGGCCGTTTGCCACACTTTTGTCGAATCCTTTATTGAGGTACATTATAACTCATCCAGATTCACACCTCCTCTCTGGGTCCCCTGGGCGTCAATGGCAGATGGAAAACACAGAAAGAGTCCCTTGTGTGTTTCTCAAAACAAAAACAGAATGTTTCTCTCACACACATGCATTCAATACATTTTGGCCACACGTCCGCTTTCACAAAAATCTGTAGTGCATGTGCTTCTTTGGTTGTTTTTGTTAGAATATAGAATATGCTCACATGCTTCCAAACCACTGTCTCAGAGAACAATCATTTATTATAAAACTGCCACCATTTTGACTTTATTTTTTACTTGCTAAATATCCAATATATTTTATTGAATAACTGGGTCATTATGATTAAATATCATTAGAGAATGGTGTGAATTCTAAAAGTATTATATAGGATTTAAAAATTGCAGTTAATTTCCCTCAGAAATTATCTAAATTTTCTCATCCACCTACATTTTATGTAATTTACCATATAGGTAGTGAATGTGGGGAAAACTATTGTGTTGTATCCTTCACAGAAACAAGCTAAAAATTGGGCAAAGACAGAATACAATACAATAAAATAAATAAATACATGACTCCACAATATCTGAAATATGAGAGTTCATGCACTGGGAGAGATGAATTTGGGTGGACTGACATAACTGAAGTCTTAATTATGCTGAGACGGTTGCAGGTTGAATAACAAATTAAAGTCATACCAAGTGGCAGCAGATGGATACCACACAATGCCCAGCAACAGAGGGAAAATCCACTAGCTAATTGTCTTGGAGTCTGTTGGGCCATCAATCACCCACAGCTCTAAAGAAGCATTCAGTCTATGGCAGTGATGTAAAAGCATGCCCGCAGTCATATAATATCATTACCTATATGTTTAATTCACCATTCACAGATGAGCACTGTGTGAGGAGGGAGACAAAAGAGAAAGTGACTGTTGCGCTCACATTTGGGTGGTTGGGTTCAATAGCCACATTTGAGATGAAATGATAAGAAAAAGGAGGATGAGGTGACTTTATTAAGAAGAAAATGATTAGTATAAGTAGTATAAGTAACTCACAATTCTGCTGTTGTTTTAGGTGGGCACTAAACATCTCTCTATAAGTGCATTATTGCTTTACTATTAATATATCTTCTGGACATTCAAGGCTCAGTCTTAAACAGGGAATCTGTCACTTATGTTTTCTATACTTTTTTAAAATATATGTTTAATGCATTACTGAAACTGCATGGATACAGTGATTCTTGATGATTCCATCGAGTAAAACATTTCTGCAAAAATAAATTCAAACAAACAAAAACCTGATAAATGCATGTGTGATTAAATATGCAAGGGTATATATGATGATTATTCATTAATTAATAGAGGTTGCCGATGTCCTCTCTCGTGCATTAATTACACCCTCATTAGCATGTCAATTAGATGAATCAGAGATCATGTAATTAAAACCCAAGTAGGAGCACCTGCTGCCTCTGTTTATGTTTGTGTGTGCATATGTTTGTGTATGTGATAGCATGCCTTTGGTTGAACATACCCCTGTCAATCAATTGCCTCTTTATTTTGTTTGCCTCTGATGGAATCTTTCATATTTAGATATTTTAGAATATGGTTCAAACTCACTTCCATCGATATTTCTGATTTTCTTTATATGAACATTCTATTATAACATTCTATAAAGCAATACAATAAATCAGTCAATTCAATTAAATTAAAATAATGTGTTTTGCAAAAGAACACATCTTAACTTGTGTTCTTGAGTTTAGCCCACAACATTGAATCAAATATTTTTAGCACATGATCAGAAGTCCTCTTGAATTCTTGCTCAAGCTACTCATCACTTTTGGTATGGGTCCATCTGCTGGCCACAAGATGTTCCAGCAACACAATTTTGATGATTGTTTGTGACTATCACATTGCAGGTACATAATAATACATAAAGTGTATTTTCTAACGTTACAACTGTAGTATTACTGTCATTTTTAATTCAGTACCAAGGGTGTTTTGAAACATGTAATAAGCTGTTAAAAGTACTAACATGTACAATTCTAAAATTCTTGTCATTAAATGTCTGTTGGGTTAAGATATATACATTATTTGAAGTGTCACTATTGTAATATAAAAATCAATTGTAATATTACAGTTTCACAATTTTGTTGAATTAAAAAAGAGAGAATCCAGTAAAATATAAAGGTAAGTTTATTATGTGCATATAAAAACATTAAATTTTCTGAAATTTAATTAAATATGTCACAATTCTGTGTATTCTGTAAAATAATAATAATAATAACAATAATAGTATTAATAATAATAATAACTTACACTTTACAAATCTAAAAACACAAAAGTATGCACAAATCCCTCATTAACAAATAGTCACCAAACCATTTGATCACGGTTTAGATAAATGTTTTATTTGCTTTAAAATTATTTCACAAATAAGTTGTACATTTATAGAAACTGATCACACTTTCATTTTGCTACTGATTCTTTCAAAATCACCAGAACACAACAGCATGACTTCTCCACAGCATCTGGTTTTTGCCAGACTGAATACCTCATCAACAAAAATGTACTTGTCACAGCAGCATGCAGCTGCATCACCTTCTGAAAAAGATAATTTGGTTAGTTCTTTTACCAAGTTGAAATAGTTGTTTCACTCAGGTATTGTTTCTGATTGACTGATGCCACGTTTCAAAGGTGTCATTGTTCTCTTTGATAACCTGCTTTATTTTGGACAGCCATATTTAATTTCTCACCAAGATCATTACCTCCAGCCAACTCTGTCATTCAGTACATCACACCACCAGGTTTTCTCCTGCCAATTCTGAATACGCAGTCAACATTTTACAACTGTAAATGACAAAAAAGTTTGACAATTATTTTGTGCACTGTTCTATACAGTAATGTCATTTACTATATTATAAAAGTATTGTGAATAGTCAGACTTATTGGTTTTCTTGGTGGAATGTTCTGATGATGGATCTCATAGTTGAGTTTTGCCGGTTACAACCTGCTCCATAATTACTCCAGGTTACTCCATGATTGCACACCGCAAAAACTCTGAAATACTGAAGCCTGATTTGGTCATGTTTGTGTAGCTGCACGAACAAATGCCATTTCAGCCCACCCAATCGGGTAGGGCCATCTGCCTATATAAGTCGGCATTGAATGACATTTACATCAGAATCGTCCAAAGCAAGAAGAGCTGAGAGTGTAATAACCTGTGCTCTGAATGGAGTAGAGAGCACCTTAGGCATGTAGTCGTGCCTTGGCTTGAGGAAGAATTTGCAGTCTTTTCGCCCAAACTCACTCTATCGACAGCAAAGCCGGCAGGAGGGCAGTCTTAAGTGAAACTGGCCGCAATTGGGGCGAAGTTGCTCAAACAGGGGGCCTTAAAGATCCTTGAGGACTGTAGTTAGTTCCCAGGTCAGGAAGCTCTTTTGAGAAAATTACTGGGCAGTGAGAGTTGTCTTCTAATTGTTTTCGGGTTGAGTTTCTGTTTCGGGTTGAACTTCCTTGGCTTTCCATCCAAGGGCCGTGAGTGGGCAGCGATGTGCAGCGATGGACACTTCAAGAGGGGAAAGCTTTGTACCCTGTTTGCTCAGTGGCATCAATAGAGGTGAAAGACGGTGAAGGCAGAAGTGTGGACACGAGTTGAGTAAGGGGTATGCCACGACTTGGTGAGTTCTTCATGAACTTCCGGATAGAATGGTGCAGGTCTCTGGCAGGGAGCTAGCTGACGGTGCCCTGGCAGGATCCATTTGTAAAGGCAGCTGCGGGTGGGTTCTTCTGGGGCTGACCAATCAAAGCTGAGCTCTTTAATGGCCTTGGTGAGGATGCGGATGAGCTTGCAGTCCACACTGGGCCTGGCATTATTGGGTTCTCTGGGTGGAATAAGGAAATGGAAATGAACCAAATTTCGCTTAGATTGGACTACGTTTGGGGTTTGCTCAACAAAAGAGAAATTCTGTCTTAATGACCATAACAGCACATAATTAATAATTGTACAAGACCATTAGTAAACAGTGAATTAGGTTAAAAACGAGAACACAGAAGAGTGTTGTTAGTCTTAAAATGTTGAATTACAACGCTGCTGATGAGAACTGATCTTAGAAAAATTGAGATCTGATCTAGATCGTGATGACAGTCTGACATGTCCTTCAGCCACAAAGTTCTTGCAGATGTAAAAGCAGAATGTTAAAATGTGAAATTACTGTACTGGTGAAGAAAGTGCACTTAGAACAAAATTGAAATTTGATCTAGATATTTATGATGAATCGACAAGTCCTTCAACCATAGTACTCTTGCCGGCATCTGGAAACTGATTTCGGTGCTCTCTGACAATCTGCATAATGAAGTGTGTTTGTTCTTCAGTCTTTGAGAGGAGTCTGTTGTACTCTTGGACAAGCACAAAGCCTCTTTCTGACTTGTCATTGGTCACCGTCGGGCTCTTGTCAATCTGCTCATCTGTGATATAAGTTGCATCGCTTGCCCAGGTACTAGGATCTTCATTTAGGAAGTCCTGACGGAAATCAAGAATAATGAAGTTGTGAGTGTTCTTTGTGATGAAGTTGCTCAAATCCTTTTTTTGCAATACTTAGGGTCTACGTGCACGCTCTTCTCTAGCTCCTTGTCCACTTCAGTCTCCATTGCAGCGACCATTGCCTTTTTTTCCTCCACCGTGACATCTGGTTCAAACAGGGCCAGTGCAGCCAATTTCTCACTGAGATACCAGAGGTGGTTCACTGGCTTTTTCAGGGCATCCTTTGCCGCTCTGTCATCTGCGGCAGCCATCGACGTCAGGAGGTCCAGATCATTTTTGGGTGCAGCAGAACTAAGACTTTACATAGTGCTTCACCCCAAGACACAAATCTCCTTCATTCCTTTGAGCTTGTGGGGTGCGAGTGGGAAGATGAGACGCAAGGCAAAAATTCTTCAGGGCATAAATCAGTTATTTCAATTATTTATCTTTGCTCCTGGATTAAACTTTGTCCCACGCCTGACCAATGAAAATGCTACTAGAAATTGTATTGGCTGTAAGTGAAATGCACCAGAAAGTCTTTCAACAATCAAAGATGGTACTTTAATTTCTTTACAGTGTAAGTTTATGGTAGAAATGTTTTGGAATGGGATATTTGTCTGATTTGTACATATAAATATCCTAGTCTGCCTAACTGCATCACAGGTCAAAGCCATCTGATGTTCCATTTATCTAAATAAATAGGCCTAACATATATGGCTCTTAAATCACTGCTTGTAAAAATTCAGTGTTGTCATATTTTGAATACCTCAAACTGAATTGAGGTCAAATTGTTTTATAATTTTATTACTGACAGCACGGCTCGCAAAATTTCTAAATCCCTGGTAGCCCTTCTGGCAGGTACTCTTCAGATTTTGGTAGCCCGAAAATTTATTTAACTAGCCCAAATAAAAAAAGACCCCCTTTTTTAAATATAGAAAATCAGATAGGAGTTTAAATATCAATCAAAAATATTTTCAACATTTATCAACAAATATGAAGGAAGGGATTTTATTTAATTATTTACAGGGTATCTGCAGAATTTTTAAAAATAAATTTAAGGCTATTTATTTTAAGAGCTTCACAAGTAAAATGAACACAGTATAAGCAGGGTTGGACAATGTCTATGGTAACATACAATATTGAGCCATAACATTACATGATTTACAGTTCAGATACAGGTTTTCAAAAAAACAAAAATCTTATACAACAGCATTTCAGCCTTTAGACCATTTTTATGAAAGGGGATAAATCCAGCATATAAGTTATGTCAATTTAAAACGTATACATATTACTGTCTTAATTGTTTAGATTTTTAGAAGGCACATCAACTTCTTTCTCATTTACAGCTACCTAAAAACATGAGATGACTTTGCATTAATTTGACCATAAACCGCAAGAAAGGCTTAATGGAAATGCAAATTCCTTCTCTGCCACGAGGTGGCGCTTTAGGAGCTCTGAAATATTGCGGTTTCCCCGGTAACAGCTCCGCGCTCATAAACGCTGCTTCATCAGGAATTATAGGTAAAATTAAATTAAAATGCCAACGACACGTTTCTGAGGACAGGCGGTTCCCTTCTGATACATTCAAATAAAGACATCTGCGCTTTTTGACATGAAACATGCAGCGCTGATATTTATTCAGTGACAACACTACCTTTTGAAGTTTAATCAGCCATATCTTTTCCGACCCCAACTGTAAGACCTCTTGAAATTATAATTAAGACATTTCTTATACCATTTAACGTATTTAAAACTTTTTATGGCCTTAAGTTTGATACAACTCACTTTAGGAGTTTTAAAGGGGTCATATGGCGTTGCTAAAAAGAACATGTTGTGTATTTGGTGTAATGCAATGTATTTATGTGGTTTAAGGTTCAAGAAACACATTATTTTCCACATAATGTACATTATTGTTGCTCCTCTATGCCCCGCCTTTCTGAAACCTTCGATTTTTACAAAGCTCATTGTTCTGAAAAGCGAGGTGGTCAGCTATCCAATGCGTTGTGATTGGCTGAATACCTCATGCCTGTGAAAGAAATGTTACACCCCTTACCATACTGTTGATGCCGTATCCCGGCCAGAGCGACGAGACAAAAACATTAAAACCCTTTACAAACCAGGCATTTGTTGCATCCAGTAGGGACATAATTATTGATTATAATGACTTATACTGTATTTTTACTTATTGCATTGCATATCGCGCTGCGTAAACAAAACCATGTCTGGAGAAACGACAAACAACAAGTTTGAATCATCAGTGGCAAATTCTTTAAATATAAAAAACGTACTTACAGGCTGTGAGTCAGAAGCGCCAGACTGTCCTTGCAAATTTGGAACTGCCCCACTTTATAGAAACAGACACCGGCATTGTAGGCTACTCTCACAGGAAATAGTCCTCATCCTCTGCAAAATGCACTGCACACATCTGAATATTTGGGTTGTACTGTTCTGGAACAGTGTTGTGAATACAACTTAACCACTGATTTCTAGTTGTGTCCTCTTTTGGAAGGCCAAACAAAGTAGTTTCGCTTTCACAACGAAACACACAGCGTCACACACGCCGGCCTAGAGTGATCGGCGGCCTAGAGTGAGGAACGGCCGGTGGGCTTGAGAACGGCGCGGCCAGCGGGCTTGTGGCAACCACATGTGACGACCC
>NW_015505899.1:159785-203443 GCF_001515645.1 Sinocyclocheilus grahami
AAGTTGAAGTATTTCCTCAGCGACCAGCATGGATCAGCACTAGGCATGACGAAGCAGTTATCGTCCTCTTTTGGAAGGCCAAACAAAGTAGTTTTGCTTTAACAAAGAAACACTCAGAGCCTTCACGACATGGCAGCGGCGGCAACAACAATACTACAGCGAGAATAAAAGTTACGCCTTCTTTTTGGGTGACGTTATGCAAATCTTCCCACATCGTGATGTAGATATGTGGGGGCGTGTTAGAATGAGCCGTTTTAGGAGGGCGTGGTTGACTCTTAACTTTTATAAAGAATATCTCTTTGGATTTGAGACTTTAGTCTTTGCAACTTTACAGATCTTCTTTATGCACCAAGAGCTTGAAACACTCCAAATAGAAAGGAAAAATTTAAATCACATCATATGACCCCTTTAAAGCAAACGTTATCATTCAACATGCATGTGCGTTTTAGACACTTCTTTCTTTGTGCGGGCATTCTAGTTTATTTATTTCAGCAGTTCATATAGGATAGTAATGTAAATGGTAAGACCCCTTTCAGGGGCAGACAAAATTAAAATTTAAAATTAGTCATAGCTATAGAAATGTATCTCCATATTATAAAATCTACAAAATATATTTCTGCAAGTACATATGAGACTACCCCCAACCTGCACATACCCTGCATATTGACAGCATCACACAGCAAAACAGATTACAATCAACACAATTTTTGTCGACTTGCCGTTTCCATTGGTGTAAGGTCATTTGTAAGGTTAGGTTTAGATTTAACATGGGCTGTGGATACATGATATTTTAGTAACAATATTCAAGGCTAACGGTTATGAAAACAACCTAAATTTATATATTCTTTTTCAATTTATTTATTTGTCTAATTGTGTTCTTTTTCAAGGCTTTTCATTGAAACTTGTATTTTATTTAACTTTTCATTTTAGTTCAGTGTGTAGGGAAATATCATAATTAATTGAGAACAACCCATTGCAAATTTTGAGCAGCGTTTTTGCAGGCTTAAATGGCACTGCAAGAAGGGGACGCCACACTTTGTTCCAAACGAAAATGTGCAACTTAACCAGAGATGGTCTTATTATGACTTAACGTTACTAACTTATGCATGAAATGCTCTTCATCAAGACCGTTAGTGAATGCTATGTGAGATGGTTTCTTCAAGGAAGTAATTTAACATTCTATGATCATGTGGCCCTGGTTAAAGAAGGTGGAAGATCTGAAGTTGTTTTGTGGTGATATATTACACACATTTTGTCATGCATGAAAAATATTTCATAGTTTAAATAAGCTTTGTAGGCAACAAATGTTTAACACTACATACATTAGGTAAATATAACTACCTGTTAAATGTACAAATGTACAGTGTTTCACAGTTCTATTGGATTATAGTTGTCTAAAGCGACTTGAGCAGTTGAAGGTTTCTAGGGATGTATGAAACTTGTAATGCTAATGTTAATTAACCATTGAGTTTTTTATTCTGGTTAGCGATCAACTTGACCCAATTGACCTATAAGTAAGCCCCTCCCCTCGAATGCAGATGAGCCAATGTCAGTCGAGTATCAGTTGCACGGGGAACGGAACTCAGACATCTTTAGGTTTCAGCGCCATAGAGAAACATTGGAAGATCCGAAGCTTGCATTGGTTTAATGGTATTTATGCTAAATCCAACCAAAACAGAGCAAAATGTCCCTAAGCATTCAACCCCAATCACAATGAAGACGAATACGTTCATTTTCTGGTTGTCATACTCTCCTTAAGTTACACTTTTCATCTGCTCAAGCAGAACGTTAATGTCATCTTGTGCTTCATCAAGGTATTTCTGGCTAAAATTAGCTAACGTTAGCTTTAAAGTTAGTGAGTCCATGCTAACATACAAACCTTAGTAGCGAACTGTTCTCACGTCATGTACCTTGCAGAGAAAGTCAAAAACACAAAAACGAAGGTCTATATTAGAGTGCGTCTTCATATTAATCTGGTTAAATGTAAATTAATTTAATCTTACTCTGCGGTATATGAACGGTGTTGATCCGGGATGTTGTCATCGCGATCGTGACGACCTTGACATAATTCTCCCGTTTGCATTGTGATCTGTATTTTTACAAATTTATTTTAACATCCTTTATATATCCCTCCATGGCATATTTAAGTCCCACTTGAAGGTCCATCTGTGTCCCAATTTTATTTTATAAAACACCTCGGAAGAAGGTTTTCACTGACAGCTGTCATTGTAAGACAGTGAGCAACTCTGTCTGTTTGTCTGAGTGAGCAACATTAACTAAGGGGGGCGGGACTTACCGATAGGTCAATTGGCAATAGTTTTAAGCAAGGTCCTGGCAAGGATAATCTATTTGCAGGGCAGGCCTAATAGCCTCATGGAGGGTTGCAACCAAGACCACCAATGCCATGGCAAAAACCCTTTAGTTTATGTCTGTTGGCTTTGATGACATTTGTATACTAATGCTGATAAAGGTAGCAGATCAAAGAATTTAAAATTTGGTTTATTTTCTGAAAGCAGACCAATAAATGTTTTGAAGAGGTATTGAAATATTTCACGTCAACCGACAACTTGGTGTCTTGTAACTGGTGACACAAAGGGTATGTAATACATTTGAATTGGTTAAATGATGTAGTGATATTTGATAAATTGATTGATTGATTGATTGATTGATACATGTTTTGTAAAGTTTTACCCTTTTTTTGCAGATCCAGCATGCCAGCAAGCAAATTACAGTAGACAAACAATACAAAGGTATTGTAGACTGTATAGTACGTATTCCCAAGGAGCAGGGCTTCTTGTCCTTCTGGAGAGGCAACTTGGCCAATGTCATTAGGTACTTCCTAACACAAGCTCTCAACTTTGCTTTCAAGTATAAGCATAAGAACATTTTTCTGGATGGTGTTGACAAGCATAACCAGTTTTGGAGGTACTTTGCTGGTAAACTTGCCTCTGGTGGTGCTGCTGGAGCCATGTCCCTGTGCTTTGTCTACCCCCTTGACTTTGCCAGAACCTGTTTGGCTACTGATATCGGAAAGGCTGGTGCAGAGAGAGAATTCACAGGTCTTGGAAACTGTTTAACAAAGATCATTAAGTCTGATGGTCGGAAGGGCTTGTATCAGGGCTTCAACGTGTCTGAGCAAGGCATCATCATCTACAGGGCGGCTTACTTTGGCATTTATGACACAGCAAAAGGTGGGTTTTATTAGGAATAGACATAAGGCAGATTGCCCCTTAATTGTGACTTCCAGGGCCATGACTAGAATATCTAACATTAGGGACAGAACTAGGGCTGAAAATCACAATTATTTTGCTCAAATTTGTATTGTGATTATTAATCCAAAAATGTTCATTTGAGTAATATCTTTTCACAGTTCAGTATAAGTATTGCACTTTCACTCACATACTTACATTTATTTTATTCCACATTTAGCTTTTCTATTAAAACAGCATCAAAGGTGCATTTATTCAGCAACCACATTTGCAAATAATGTAATCGAGATATATGTTTGGATCAATTACAGTCCATCACAGAGGCTTGGTACCAATTCACTTTAATGGAAATGTGTATAAAAAAAAATAAAAAATGCCTGGCCAATATTGCAGACTTTACTAAGAGGAGCATGAAACCGTGACTGTGATTAGAAAAAAACAAAAAACCAATGAGCAGCCCTAGGCTGAATCCATGGACTTGAAAAAGTAATTCCAGTTATTCCGTGTAACATGTTTCAAGGAAGGTTAAATCTGCTATTTCAAAGTCTGTTGTAAGTGCCACACTTTCTGCTGCCATCAATGTGATCAGCGCCCATGATCAAACATATACAGGTGCATCTCAATAAATTAGAATGTCGTGGAAAAGTTTAAGACTTTAAAAGTAGTTTAAGTCTTTGGTTCTTTTAATTGTGAGGATTTTGGCTCACATTTAACAAAAACCCACCAATTCACTATCTCAACAAATTAGAATATGGTGACATGCCAATCAGCTAATCAACTCAAAACACCTGCAAAGGTTTCCTGAGCCTTCAAAATGGTCTCTCAGTTTGGTTCACTAGGCTACACAATCATGGGGAAGACTGCTGATCTGACAGTTGTCCAGAAGACAATCATTGACACCCTTCACAAGGAGGGTAAGTCACAAACATTCATTGCCAAAGAAGCTGGCTGTTCACAGAGTGCTGTATCCAAGCATGTTAACAGAAAGTTGAGTGGAAGGAAAAAGTGTGGAAGAAAAAGATGCACAACCAACCGAGAGAACCGCAGCCTTATGAGGATTGTCAAGCAAAATCGATTCAAGAATTTGAGTGAACTTCACAAGGAATGGACTGAGGCTGGGGTCAAGGCATCAAGAGCCACCACACACAGACGTGTCAAGGAATTTGGCTACAGTTGTCGTATTCCTCTTGTTAAGCCACTTCTGAACCACAGACAACGTCAGAGGCGTCTTACCTGGGCTAAGGAGAAGAAGAACTGGACTGTTGCCCAGTGGTCCAAAGTCCTCTTTTCAGATGAGAGCTTTTCAGAGCTTTTCAGATGATAAGTTTTGTATTTCATTTGGAAACCAAGGTCCTAGAGTCTGGAGGAAGGGTGGAGAAGCTCATAGCACAAGTTGCTTGAAGTCCAGTGTTAAGTTTCCACAGTCTGTGATGATTTGGGGTGCAATGTCATCTGCTGGTGTTGGGCCATTGTGTTTTTTGAAAACCAACGTCACTGCACCCATTTACCAAGAAATTTTGGAGCACTTCATGCTTCCTTCTGCTGACCAGCTTTTTGAAGATGCTGATTTCATTTTCCAGCAGGATTTGGCACCTGCCCACACTGCCAAAGCACCAAAAGTTGGTTAAATGAGCATGGTGTTGGTGTGCTTGACTGGCCAGCAAACTCACGAGACCTGAACCCCATAGAGAATCTGTGAGAAATGAGAAACAAAAAATGCAGATGAGCTGAAGGCCACTGTCAAAGAAACCTGGGCTTCCATACCACCTCAGCAGTGACACAAACTGATCACCTCCATGCCACGCCGAATTGAGGCAGTAATTAAAGCAAAAGGAGTCCTACCAAGTATTGAGTACATGTACAGTAAATTAACATATTTTCCAGAAGGCCAACAATTCACTAAAACAATTTTTTTCTTATGAAGTATTCAAATTTGTTGAGATAGTGAATTGGTGGGTTTTTGTTAAATGTGAGCCAAAATCATCACAATTAAAAGAACCAAAGACTTAAACTACTTCAGTCTGTGTGCACTGAATTGATTTATATACTAGTTTCACAATTTGAGTTGAATTACTGAAATAAATGAACTTTTCCACGACATTCTAATTTATTGAGATGCACCTGTAACACTCATTTTTATCTAATTACACAAATGCTAGGACAAAAAATAATAATCATCCTTATAAAAAATTGAATAAAAAATTTGGGCTATTTACTAACTGCTTGTTTTCTTAGAAAAAAACTTGCTTCTCTATTCTTTTTCGATTCTATTCTATCTATTCCTTTTCTTTTTCTTTTTCTTTATTATACAATTAGCAAAAGCAAAAAAGGCCTCTAACATTAGCTTGCTCTATTCTTTTTCTATTCTATCAGTTTTCTTTTTATTTATTATATAATAAGAAAAACCTTGCTATGTATGCTACACTAAGCTAACTGAGACTTATAGCACTTGCGTATCATTGCTCTTTTGTTGATTTTGATTGCTTCCATTGTCCTCATTTGTAAGTCGCTTTGGATAAAAGCGTCTACTAAATGACTACATGTAAACGTAATAAAAATAATCATTAGGAAAACAATAGGGATTTTGAGTTCTTGGGCCCTGACAACTCTATGTAAATAACTTTAGAAGCTTTCAGGACTCCAAACGGTGACTACAAAGTTCTGGCATGAAAATCTAGATAGCACAGTCCGATAGGTCTAACTCATTCTGACATAATGACATCATCACATGGCACAGCTGATTGGCACATTCCTGTATCAGTAGACAATGAGCTCGCTGCTCAACATTGGTTAATGACTGCTGTAGCAGTCCCAGCGCACTTCAGAAACCCTCCACCTTCCCCAGCTCCACCTGTATAGATCTGCTATGGGGTTGATCATGTGTGCTATAGCGTTATTCATATATGTTATATGTGCAACAGCAATATTTCTTACATGCTTACAGCAGCATGTTGTGAATGTATTGGCAGAAGCAAGTCCCGGTACTTGCTCTGCCGCAGCAGCAGCAGTGTAGCAGATCTAATCCGCCAAAACCAAATGCATTAACGTTACCATGCCAATCCCTCCAAGAGTTGTCATGACAGAAATATTGATGTTTTGCAACCTTTCTTCCTTCCAGTATGACACGGGTGCCACTGCAAAGTTGCCCAGACATTAGACATCTTTCAAATTAGTACAAGCTGGAACAGAGAGGGATTAAGGAAAAGTAAAAGCAAAGATTTTTTTCAATGAAATATTGACGGAAGAGATGAGTTTTCAGCTGTCACTTGAATATTATCAAGGATTCGGCATTCCATCAAAGATTCTGCATTCCGGATTGTCAGCATTCCACCAGCAAGGAACAGTGAATGAAGATGTTCTGGAGAGTGATTTTGTGCCTCTCTGTGATGGTACAACAAGGCATTGCTCACTTACTGACCTCAGGATTCTGGAGGGGATGTAGACTTGTGAAAGTGAGTGGAAGTAGAAGTAGTACAAGCCCCAACTTGTAGCCTGTGTGGAGAGATGAAGAGAGGTGTGATGACAAATTATGCTGCTACGTTCTTAGTTTACCTCAAAATGAAAATTCTGTCATTATATACAGTGGGTACGGAAAGTATTCAGGACTGGCTACCTATTAAACAACGTATAGATTTTTAAATCTTGCTTATTACTTATAAAGCCCTGAATGGTTTAGCACCTCAGTATTTGAACAAGCTCTTGTCACATTATAGTCCTTCACGTCCGCTGCATTCTCAAAACTCTGGCCATTTGATAATACCTAGAATATCAAAATCAACTGCGGGCGGCAGATCCTTTTCCTATTTAGCGCCCAAACTCTGGAATAACCTACCTAACATTGTTCGGGAGGCAAACACACTCTTGCAGTTTAAATCTAGATTAAAGACCCATCTCTTTAACCTGGCTTACACACAACACACTAATACACTTCTAATATTCAAATCCGTTAAAAGATTTTTAGGCTGCATTAATTAGGTCAACCGGAACCGGGAACAGTTCTCATAACACCCGATGTACTTGCTACATCGTTAGAAGGATGGCATCTACGCTAATATTAGACTAAGCAAGCCAGAGGCGACAGCGGCAAGGAACCAAAACTCCATCGGTGACAGAATGGAGAAAAAACTTTGGGAGAAACCAGGCTCAGTCGGGGGGCCAGTTCTCCTCTGGCCAGACAAAACCAGCAGTTCCATTTCAGGCTGCAGCAAACTCACATTGTGCAGAGGACTCATCTGGTTCCTGTAGTCTTAGTTGCTTTGACACAATCTGTATTGTTAAAAGTGCTATATAAATAAAGGTGACTTGACTTGACTCTCGATAATGGCGGCAGACTGTCCCGGGAGAGAAGAAAACATTGAATAAAGTCATTATTTTTGTTTTCTTTGCACACAAAAAGTATTTTCATGGCTTCAGAAAATTGTGGTTGAACCACCGATAGTCACATGGACTATTTTAACGATGTCCTTACTACGTTTCTGACCTTGACCATGGTAGGACCCTTGCTGTTTATGGAGGGTCAGAGAGCTCTCGGATTTCATCAAAAATATCTTAATTTGTGTTCAGAAGATGAACGAAGGTCTTATGGGTTTGGAACGATATGAGGGTGAGTAATTAATGACAGAATTTTAATTTCTGGGTGAACTATCCCTTTAATTATTTGTAGAGGTTTGATTGTACATAAAGGGAGTTCACCTAGAAGACCTTTGCATTAGTTCCACCTAGAAAAGGGCCTGGACAAGAAGTTGTGCAGCATGCTCCGTTAATGACGACCTGACCATGATCGAGTTGTCTTTGCAATGTGGTCCTTGAAGGTCAGCTGATCATCCAAGATTCTTCAGAGATTGCTGACCGAATTTGATAGGGTAATTGTTGATGAATCTAGCTGGATGGTGAAATTGTGCTGTAGAGTCAGGGAGGAAGGCAAGATGAGAAGTGCTGTTGATCTTCTTGTGGAAATATGAAGATTATTTGGTTACACTTTACTTGAAGGGGTGTGCATAAGACTGACATGACACCTTCATAATCATGACATGACACCTACATAATCATGACATGACACATGTCATGAATATGAAGGTTTTTTATGCATGTTTATAACAACTGTCATTAAGTGTCATTCGCTCAGTTATGTAATTTTTAATGCAAAAATGACATTGTTTGAGATGTCTTTGTTATGGGCTATGGTTAGGGGTAAGGGTAGGGGTAGGGTTAGGTCAAATAATGTCATATTTACATTAAAAATGACATAACTGAGCGAATGACACTTAATGACAATTGTCATAAACACGCATAACACCTCCTTCATATTCATGACATGTGTCATGTCATGATTATGAAGGTGTCATGTCAGTCTTATGCACACCCCTTCAAGTAAAGTGTTACCTTATTTTACTTAATCTTAATAATTTGTCTATCCACACTAAAAACAAAAATACTGTGCAACAATAACACCTTGAAAATATATTATTTTATTTGAGCAACTAATAATAAATTGTTAACCCTTAATGGGCAGTTGCATTCATTTTGGTATTTGTTATTTTAGTGTAAAATATCTGTGTTTTACAGACACGCTACCCGACTGTTAATAAAGAATAACAATTTGGTCCCTCAGTAAATTCTCTTTGCCACCTTGAAGAATTCTCAGTTACTTAAAGTGTAGACGGCCGGGAAGTAAGAAAACACACAGTCAAATGTATCCTCAATACTTCAATTTATTCATAGAAATACAGATATTATATAGGCATATGTCGAGGGGAGTTTCACCCTCTTAACCAATGAGGATATGAATAACATACACGTAGGATCTTTGGCCAAGAACATGTTTATATAAAATGGCCACATGTACAGAAAAACATGGACATATTAGGAATAGACTTTTGCGAAGAATGCTGAACTGTCTTCAGAGTTTCTCTCGAACTCCTTTACCCTTGTAGTCCTAACATTCATGTCCTCATTTGGGACATTTGAACCAAGAGAAGCTAATGTATACATTTAAGCATGCATACTTCGCATATAAGTAAGACATGTTTAAAACATAATATCAAGAGAGCGAGATGGATACAGAAGGGGGGATTCAGAGAGAATGCGTTGTATATATAAGAATGAGAGAGAGGGAGAAAAAGGAGGGGTAAGGCATGTCTGGAATCAACAGAAAGACAGAGAGTGTTTTCTAACACAGACCGAAATTTTTGTCAGTTCCAAAAATTCTCAAGTTCCACCCAAAATTCATAGGCCCTTTTGGTGTTAAGTTCAGTTCAGTCTTAATATGATGTTAAAGCAAATGAAAATATGCTGAAAATGAGTTACTTTATCAGAACATATTTGGAGAAATTTAGTAGCCTATTACATAATTTGCTCACCAATTGATCCTCTGCAGTGAAGGCACGTTTTATAATGGATTCGCTCACTTTATTTGACGACTTGTGGACAGTTGAACAGAAACACCCGCTGACTGCAATGATAGAGCTTGGAATAGCCAGGACAATTTTTAATAAAACTCCAATATGATTAGTCTGAAAGAAGAAAGTCATATACACCTAGGATACTTCGAGGGTGAGTAAAACACAGGCTAATTTTCATTTTTGGGTGAACTAACCCTTTAAAGTGATGGATTTGTTTCTTACAAACATGCAGCTTTTCGATTCACAAGGCGTTAATTGTTTGACTGGAGTGGTGTGGATTACTTGTGGATTACTGTGATGTTTTTATCAGCTGTTTGGACTCATTCTGACAGCACCCATTCACTGCAGAGGATCCATTGGTGAGCAAGTGATGTGATGCTACATTTCTCCAAATCTGTTCTGGTGAAGAAACAAACTCATCTACATCTTGGATGGCTCAATGGTGAGTAAATGTTTTTCAAATTTTCCTTTTGGGTGAACTATTCCTTTAAGTATTTAATTAATTCTAGCTGACATAATGTACAGTGGCACTATTGACTGCTGGAGGAAGATTGCACATGATGAGGGTGGCAAGGCCTTCTTCAAGGGTGCCTGGTCCAATGTGCTCAGAGGTATGGGTGGTGCCTTCGTCCTGGTTCTGTACGACGAGCTCAAGAAGATTATGTGACACTATATAAAATTTATTATTTAAAGAACAAGTTGTGTATTATGTGAATGGACTCTTTCTTTACTTGTGAAGCCTGACTAGGGTTGTACTAGTAGTTATATAAAAGATACATGTATATGATAATACAGTATGTGTATGTTTATAATGTTTTTCTTCTTTTCTTTTCTTTTCTTTTCTTAATGTTTCTTCTCTTCCCTGACTTACACTATTGCATGTGCAATGAATGAAACGGAAGTAATACAGCTGCAGTCTTTTGTTGTTGTTGTTCGATCTTAATTTGATTTACAATACCAGAAGCTGAGAAATATTTATATTTTAATGGTATTTTTGTTAATTTTATTTCCAAACCTAAGCTAAAATGGAATTGAATTTTATTTCAGACACAAATCTTGGTTATATAATATAAGAGTGCAATATATTTTTCACTTCATTATTATTATTATTATTATTATTATTAATAATAATAAACAAGAATTGGAATCCGTTTTCCATAGTGTGCTACGTTTTATTACTGGTCCCTTTCAAACATATCATTGCGTTTCATATTCTGAGCTGCCACCTCTGAACATTCAAGAGTGTGCACATTGGTTAGGTTTTATTTGTAATTTTGTTTATTATTTGACTGTTCTTTGTGTTTTGTCAAAAGGGAAGAAAGCCTTTAACTCTGATTAAAGGTTAGTACTAATACTTTTGAGACAACTTTTTGAATTAAACATGCAACATACTGTTGTTGTATAAGCAATGCAGCATATTACTGTTTGAAAGGTTTCACATGTTTTGAAAAAAAAAAATCAGTTCAATTCAGTTTAAGTGGTATAATGCTTTTTACAATTCACATTATTCCAAAGCAGCTTTAAGGGGAATTTTATGATTGGAACTATGCGTTTTAAACAAGCTGCAGCTTATAGTGGGTCATCTGTCTAAAAGTTTTTACAGTAATGCAGCATTGAAGTTATGAATGAACTTTTCAGCATCTTGAATAAGGATGTTCCATAACTGACCTTTAAATGACAAATTACTGTCAAACATGACACCTAAATCTCTAACTTTAGGAAATAGCATATTTGAACTATCAGTTTATTTATTATTATTATTAGTAGTAGTAGTAGTAGTAGTAGTATTGCAAAAATAGTACCTGTATCCCAAACACTCCTTTCATCTTCCATTGGTCAGACAAACACAACAAAATAGCATTTTTGAACTGATTTCATACATAAAAATACTAGTTGATTTGTGCTTTCTGCAGTCTCTTAAAATAAAGTTGTTTTAATTCAAATAACTTGTTCATGTCCATTTACATGTTTGGTAAATTGTTGTGTACTCAGCAGGATAATGTTCCTGATTTTTCACCAGAGTGACAAGATCTTGATTTATATGCAAGGGATAATGTACATTCATCCGGTCATTAATTAGAACCCAAATCACAATAAAACATTTTTGTGCATTACATTATTTCTTTTTATTTTATTTAGTCAGGCAAATAAAAATGTCTAAATGTTTGATATTGGTTAAATATTTTATACAGAGCAACTGAGCTAGTATAATTTAATCAGTATTGGATCATTCTTAAGCAATTAGGTATTGAACACTTGCCAGCAGGACAACAAGAAGTAACAGGGGAGGTGTGACAATCCTTTCAGCACTACTGTGTACATCAAGTGATGTTCCTCCTTCACCTGATAATTAGGAGACAAGTGTCAAACTGTTTAATAAATGGTGCATGGATTATTCCTTGCTTGTACGTATGTCAATAATTTGTGACAGCCTTTTATTTTTACATAAAATGTATAAAACAATATTTACTCACTGGAAGTCAATGTTGAAGACATCCCGTCTACCCAGAACACAGTGTGCTGCTGGGCTACAGTGGCCCTAAGAAATATTTCGACAAATATTAAAGTGTTTTGATCATTTTTGTGGATTATTTAAGGGGGGGGGGAGTACATTTTTACCCATTCTAGATTATGGAGATGTTATTTACATGCATGCTTCTACGTATTTATTGAAAAGGCTGGATAGTGTTTATCATGCTGCATTACGATTTATAACAAATGCTTGCTCACGTACTCCTCATTGTTTGCTGTATAATATCTTGGTGCTGTTTGGTGGGTATGTAAGGGTGGGGGGGAGTACATTTTTACCCATTCTAGATTATGGAGATGTTATTTACATGCATGCTTCTACGTATTTATTGAAAAGGCTGGATAGTGTTTATCATGCTGCATTACGATTTATAACAAATGCTTGCTCACGTACTCCTCATTGTTTGCTGTATAATAAAGTAGGTTCGTCCTCTTTATATCAAAGAAGAAATCACATATGTTAATGTATACTGTAAAGGCATTGTTGGGCATGCTTCCAAATTACATCTCTAGTCTTTTATGCCTACGTAGAAATAATTATATCACCAGATCTTCAAATGGGATTTAATTAGAAATACCCGGGGTACATTCAGAGCATGGAAAATCAGCTTTCTCTTACTATGCTCCGTGGTTGTGGAATGAATTTCAAACAGTAACTCCATTAGAAACTATTCTTTCTTTGAATATTTTTTTTAATTTAGTGCAGTGTTTAGCAAATGAACCATGTTGTTGTTTTAATTGATTTACTGATTTATGATTATTGTTTTTGCTTTGGTTCTATATAATTTTGTCTTGTGAGGTGTATGTTTGTGAAATTTTATGTGAAATTTTTGTACGGTCATCTTGGCCAGGACTCCCTGGAAGAAGAGATTTCTTTAATCTCAATGGGACCTTCCTGGAAAAATAAAGGATAAATAAATAAACAAAAAAATACGACATTTTTGGCTGTAGCTGGTGGAATCCAGGTATAGACGGTGGAGTTGTATTTTATGTTGGTGTTGGCATGGGTGATTGCACCTTGCTGGTTTCCTGAACACTAGGGAAGACAAGTGTACAACCTTCAGTCACTACAATTACCAAATTTAAAACACTTGTTGGTATACCAAATAACATATTTCTGAATGTCTGGTTATACCCCCGAAACAAAAAAAGGTTTTTATCTTATAGAATGACTAGATATGTAGTCCCTGATTGAAGTTTGCATAATTAGTCCACTTAGTGTTAACTGTGGTAACTATGAAAATAACTTTAATGTCTTTTCATAGTTACCACATAGTTTTAATTAATAATAACGGGTGCAGTTTGACAATTTCTAAATTATAAAAGGGGTTCTGTGTCATTTGAATCATATCTGATCATAATACATACTATATCATATATAACCATTGCAGTACGATAAGCATAATCTTTAACTCTACACACTCCAAAGCCTTACCGCTAAGAACTTTGTGTTAGTTGGAGGTGTCTGCCAGGTTCCTGTTGCTTTTGAGTCGAATCCAGAGCGAGCCTCAAGGAGCACGCCACTATAGTCTGGAACTTTGATTACAACTGACAAACAACAAATGAACAAACATTAAAACCATGACGCTATCACCACTGTCTTCATTTTAGGTGATATACTGTACATGCATTAAATTTAATTGCTTAATAATTCTTATAAATGCAGTTAAAATATTCCCAGAATTTGGCCTGAATGTATCACAAACTTCGTGGAGACTAAAATGCAATGAAAAACAGAGCAAAACAAAACAAAAGTAATCAAAAGTTTTGTTTCCAAATAGATTTATGGACAACACATTTTCAATTCTCGATTGAGTGGATTTTCCATATTATAACACTTCCTTGGAATGCAATTATGAATTGCATAACAGTATAGCAAGAACTCTGTAAACTTTGGATTCAGAGACGCAGATCTTGGAAAAATTCATGAATTAATTTACAAAATGTGTCTTCTAAAACAGTAGTGACCCCATCATATTCCTTACCTGTGATGGGTTTGCCAGTCTGAAAAGTTGTGGTGCTTGGATGGATGGTGTATAGAGCAGGGTTTGGCTTGGGCTGTACTCCTCCATGCCTGGGCATCATATCCACACAAGCTGTTGGTGCCCCGCTTGGATAGGACAGAACAGATGTCAAAACTTGAAGTATGACAACCCCAAAAAACACAGCATGCATGATTCCTGAAACAGGCTTTTTCAACAGCTCATTTGCAATTGTACAGTGCGAGACAACTAATTTATACACACTTTCCCAGATCATGCCGTGGACAATCGACTTTTGAAAGGCACTTTTGCTGAGTCACAACTGCATAAAAAATTGCTATTTCATGCCATCGCAGCACCCTGCCCCTCCCCCGCATAAAGTACTCGCATGGTGTCAGGTGGAATGGTTTTCAAAAAGAAAATAAGTCTTCGGTTTCTGGAATCTGTCATTGATCTGGACAAAGAAACAAAGACATCCTCTGTTAGGAAGGAAATGAGCATGGAAAATGTACATTTTCCTTGCTCAATTTATTCTCTGTCCTACTGTTGTAATGTTTGGGGGGTGGCATATAATATTGGGTCTTTGGTAAACAGACATTTTTTATTTTTTTTTTGCTTTGTGTAACATAATTTATAAAACATTAGGGTAAACGTACCTATTAAGCTCACCAAAGTCTACATTGAGACATTTTTTGTGCTCAGTTTCAGTACAAGAAGTTATGTTAAAATAAAATATTAATCTCACACACAATAATATTTAATTTGATTTTAAATGACAAAAGCATTTCAATTAAGATGTACATCATTAAATGCAAAAAGTCTGGCTGTGCTCAATGGGTAAATTTTTTGTACCCTTTAAGCACACCCCTGTTCCCATTAAGCTCACATCATGTTTTATTTAAAAATCTTGTTTATTTTAAACAAACTTTTTAAAGAACAATTGAAAAATGTTTTATTTGAATGTACAAAGTCAATCACAAAAAAACAGAACATTAAAATCAAGTTAACTTGATCATTAAATATATTCATAGTGAAGAGTCATTTAAGCACACTGCAACATCTATACTAGTCCACGTTTAGCTAAGCACATATTCAAAAATCAAATAACAAAACAAACCATTAAAAAATGTAATTCATGGGGATGAAACTAGCCTCAATATGAAGCCTCTTATTAAATGGATCTCAACTTATCTATAATCTCTTAAGTCTGGAATACACATGACTTTTGCCCCGATTTTCCACAGATTTACAGTCTGGAGAAGTTGATGCTTGTTGCCAAAGGTCAGAGACAGTCTGCAGATTTGAGTCGACTGATTCCATAGAAAATCACATAGTGTATGATGGTCAGACTCTGATTTGTTTAGCTTCAGACTTTGATTCCATCCAGTCGGAGGAGATCAAACATGTTTGATATTTTCTGCCGATTTTAGAACACATATTGTTTTCATTTTTCACTTGTCTCCTAGCAACAATGCTAATGAGTTTTTTGTGATCAGAATGAATTTAAAGTCTGGTAGTGTGTGATCCTCAGTTGTGTAGTGTATGATGTCAAGTTTTCCTTTGTGACTATTTACAAAGTCTATTTTAAAAGTCGTGTAGTGTATTCCAGCTTTTGGTTGCTTTTTTTCTGGACAGAAACGACAGGTTTCTGATGGCTCCTTCTTTGTACGGATGACATGCCTCTTTCATCTTTGGGCATAAATTACAGTTACATCTAGATTTTTTTTATCTTAAAGCTGTTAAAATACGTTATTAATCATGTTATAAAGATTAATTTAAAGTGACAACCATCAGTTTATATGTAAAGTCTGTTTATGAAGTATTTACATTGACGTTCAGTGTTGAAGAGCTTAAAGAGAGCACACTGAGCTTAATTGGAGCAGCAACAAGTTTGAATAAATTTCATGTAATATTAAAATGACAAGATTTAGCAAAATAAACACTCTAGGTCATGCATTAAGTTCATACATATTTTAATATGAACAACTATCATTAACAATATATGAAATTATACTTTTTTTTATTGATGTCACACTGAAGCTGTGTGATTTTCATAGTAGTGTACCCTTTAAGCTCACCTTGCAATAATATGACATCTTTAAAAATTACAGCAGTGTAAAACCACAGACCAGCAATAAACTGTCCATTTATAATATTGTGGATTAAAAAGTACAAGCCAGTAATGCCTGTGAAGTAATATATTAGCGTAGCACACAATCTTATACAACGAGTCAGCTAACTGTGTTCTGTAGCATCTGCACTGTGTTGCTAAAACTATCTTTTGGATCTAACAGTAATTTTTTCCCACATCCAAGTTCCAGGTTATAATATGCAAAAGTCTAAACATTAATCTCTTAATTTTACAGTAAGTAGTGAACCTTACCCAAAATAAAGGCATAAACATCTAAAAAAAAGCACATTTAAAGGGCTCCTCTTTTGTTGAAAGTTTTTAGACAGCTTTCAAAATGGCCGCCAGACAGTGTGAACACGCAAGAAAAACGCAAGAAAAACAAAACAAAACGAATAAGACAATATGGCAATAGTCTTTCTTTTTGTTGTGTTTTGTAGTGCTGTCATGTCTACAAATGTTTTAACCTAACTTTAGCACTTCAGTATTTCGTATGCATGTCCTGCTGTGTCATATTTTGTAATGTTAAGATTGCAAACCTGTCTTTATATTTTTCATAAATGTATCCATTTTCTCTTGTTTTGTGACTATTCTGGAGAAAATGAGCCTGCTGGGGAAAGACTTAAAAAAATACAAAGTAAGCAAGTTAATAGACATTTTTGCTGAAATTCATTGTGCTGTTGTTGTTAACAGGCATGGTTTCCTGGAACAGGTGAGGGAGTGAGTGGAAGCTGGTGGAGCTACTCAGGGAGGATATCAAACTCCAGAGAGAGAGACAGAGGAGAGAAGAGCACAGGAGAGCAGAGAGAGAATGGAGGGACTGTTTTCTCTTCTTGAGAGAATGCTTAAAAAATACATTATTTATTAGCCAAGAGAAAACAATGGAAAAAAAAAATGGGTACATTACAATTTTTCAATATCTTTTTTTAAATGTCACATTGTCAATGAAACAACCTAATTTGTAGTTTATTTTTGTGATGTAAGTTCAAAATGAAATAAGTTGTATACATTATTAATTTTTGTAGTGTCATTTATTTGTAAATAAGCCTGAGTACTTTCTGTACATTTTGTATTTTTTTTTGCATATTCACATGTGTAAATAAAAGAGAAGTAATTATGTACATTTTTATTTTTTTTAATGCATCTTATACTATACGTTTTTTTTTTGTCCTGTAAAGAATTTTTTTTACACATTTAAACAACTTGTTCTATACATTACTGAAAGTACTTTTTACAACATAGCTTAGGTTTAACATTAGAAAAAAACACGTCAATTTTGAGCCCAGCCCTGCCTCCATGTGTTCTGGGGTCTTCAGGAGGCGAATCTCTGGGTGGCGAATGGCCAGCACCTCCTGGAATGAGGCATGTTAAACACTCTGGAGACCACTCTGTATGATGTACCACTGGCCACAAATAAGAGAAACACCAGGGTCTGGATTGTGGCACCCCATCTGTGTTGCCGTTCACTTCTCAGAAGATCCAGCAACACTGTCAGGGCCTCCCTGCTCAGCCGAAAACTGTTAAAAACCTGCAGCACTTCACATTCAGCTTTATCCTGCAGTACAGGGGTCTGGTCTGATTTAGGAAAAGAAAGAAAAGAGAAATTGTTTAGAGCTATGACAAAGTAATTAGTGTCACATGTTCATGAGGATTAGGTTAATCATCCCATATAAAAAACATCACAAGTAAAATTAATCATGTTTATAAAGATAAACGTGGGTTTATTATAGCCCACGTACAATTTACATTTCAGAGATCATTACAAATAAATTATTAAATGCTAAAACTGAATAAATTTAAATGAACAAACCTGGCGTTGCATTTGCAACCATGTGAAAACAGGGGGTGCTGCAGGCCCCTCAGCACCCCTACTTCCCACGTCCCTGAATCTGGAACAACTTGAGGGTGAGTAAATGGGTGAACTATCCTTTAAGTAAAAGTATTATCTTGCATACTCGAATATACTTAAGGTGTTGAGAGTAAAAGTAAATGTATACAGTATTGTTCCGAAAAAATAATTTGTTACTAAATATTACTGCTGCACTGCTGTGTATGTTGCATTTTACTTCTGAATATGTTCAAGCTTATTAAATTTAGTTGCCTACTAAATATACTGTTGAGTAGTTTAATCTGCAACAATGCATCATGTTGTAAAAGACCATATTTTTATAGTGTTGCTGTCTGTGAGGAAAAAAAGAAAACTTAGTACTTCATATTTGTTAGAGTCGAGAATACTTAACGAATGTACTTCCTTACAGTCGACCTCTGATTATTTTGAAAATGAAAGTATCATAATTTTGTCAGAATATTAACACATTTTTGCTAACTATATCAGAGGCTGCATCTGAAGGACTCAGACCGGTCAAACAGAGCACTGTTCAGCTGTGACAGCTGCGACTGAACATTGAGCTGTACAATGCTCTATTTTTTATTATTCACAGTTTTATTTTTGCTAACCTGTCTACATATGATCACCATGGTCAAGACAATAAACTATATAAAATCGCACCTTTGTAAGATATCAGTCAGCATTTGAACTGCTGTGTGTGTGTATTTTGTAGTTTTTTATATGTATCATTACATAATTCAAGTAAGCTCCAAGCCAATTCCTGTATTTAAAGTTGTAATCCGACAAAGGACGCAGCAAACCAATGTAACTTACCTGGCCTCTGTCTTGGATAAGCCCTGAGCCTTTTCTTTTTATAATCAAAAATGGAAGTGTGCTTAATGGGTACGTGAGCTTAATAGGTACGTTTACCCTAAATGCTAAAGCCTATGGTTCTTAATCGGAAAATGTACACAGACCTATAGTGATCTCAAAAAGTATCTGGAGGTTTAAGATAGACTAGCGATCACAAAATATCCGAAAAATTGCAAATGCAAATAAATGAAGATAGTAATTTCTTACCTTTGCAATGACTTTAAACCAGTTGGAGTGAATGTTTTTTTTTGGAGGTGTTCATGGTGATCAGTTTTAATCGCATCATCATTTAAACCTTAACAAACTTATTTTTGTGGCATGTTTTGCTTAAAAGGTGAACTTACGCTGTTTGTAACGTCAAGTGGCTCTTTTAAGATATTTTAAAGACTCTTTTTACAACCTGAGAGTTACTGTTGTTGTAGAGAGTGCATGTGTTGCTTTGGTTGCCTTGTGTTCTTCCTTTCTCTCTCTTTCACAGGATTGGATCAGGCCAAAGTGATTTCCAACTATGACTGTTGTGAGTGGAACCAAAGAGCCCACCTATAGAAGGCAACCAATTACCAGTAGAGACCAACAGGGTCCATTACATTTCCCAGTAAAACCAATACAAGTCCCATTATAACCAGTAAAACCATTACAAATGTTGTTTTTTCAGCAGGGGTTTTATAAATTTTTTATTCGAAATATTCCCAAAATATATCACGAAATATCTCGATTCTCAAATATGTGTAAGTAAATGCATTTTGCACCTTTATAGATTATGTGAGTTGATCTATAATGGGCGATGGGCAAAGTAGCCTAATAGTGTAATCTATTAACTTTGCATACATTTTTTTTTTTTACTTAAGTTCCAGATATGGGTGTCAAACCATAAAATATTTTTAATACGACTGACTTTGTATTTAATGTGAATTTGATAAAAACATTGTAAGTTACTAATTAGCCTGTAACACTTTCATTGTACAAAAACAGAGCAAAGAACATTTACATTATCAAAGAACATTTTCACTTCAGTTCAGAGTTCAAGCACTCTCAAAAACTCCCATAATAATCTCTAAAGCTCTTTACACTGTGAAATGTATTTGCCACGTTTAGGTGAACTCTAACTTATTGTCTATTGTACCACCCTTGATGATAACCAGTATATTTTAAGGTAAAAGATTTTGATAGCTTATCCAAACAGACATTAAGTATCAATATCAATACAAAAACACTGTTATGAGTTGTAAAATTCCATAATACTAGGACATATAACACCAGGATATTTTAATATTAAAATATTTCTAGTATTCCATAATACTAGGATGTTTAATATATATTTAATGTATAAAGGGAGATAAAATTTTTAATTCAGGGTTCAAGTAAGGGTCAAGTATTTACACTAATCATGTTGGAACATTTAAAAGACATTCAAGCAGTAAGACAATCAAACAACAACTTAGGGTTTGCAAGAAAATAGCACTTTTAAAATTGATTTGGGAGCGGCTGAATAGAAAAAAAAAACTATTACTAATAAAAGGTTTTCTGATAAATACAATTAAATGGATGTGGCCATGATAAGAATCACAATAAATTCATATGGAAATTTATCACTGAGATGTCTTGAAACACTTTACCTCACAAATAAAATCTATTTATGCAGTTACTGAAGTCACACAATCTTTCAAGTCTGTTGCTTTTTCCTCTTCTGTGATCCTCTTCTTCCTTGATGCTTTGCTGATGACCATTCTCTGCCCTTATTTGCCCTTTTGTTTTCTCTCAACATGATTGTTGGTCCTTTACCAGCTGATGTTGTGGTCTTATTTATGAAGTCCTCTTTGACCATAGGCTCAATGATCGCACCCAATTTAGTGATAACTTTGGGTTTTGTCATCTTCTTCACAACACCTTGTGTGTTCCACGTCTGCCCAACAGGTGTACGGATGCAAGATTCAAACTGTGCAGTGTTTTGAAATGGGAATGGTAGTTGACTAACCTATAAAAAAACCCAATAATATTTAGAGACACACAGTATTGGGCTTCATTTTAATTTCTGAGATGACATTTGAATTGAATTAAAACTCCTGTCACTAGTTTCCAGCATTCCAAAGAAATTCAACAAATTTAACCGGGTCAACGAAATGGACAAGGACATATAACTTCTTAAGTATTCCATTTGTTTTTTGTTTACATTTTTTGTTAAGCATCTTGTCTCAAAATCATGAGGGAATGAGATTCTTATACTCAAACTCCTATCAATTTTATAGACCTCTACTATTTTTGAGTGTTGTCAGACGATTAGTTACCTGATGCGAAGCGATTGATGTATTTCTGTTCTCTGATATGATGGTATCAGGCAGTTTCCGGTCTTGCCGTGGAGGTGATGAGGCCATTTTTATCCTAAATCTACAGAGACAAATGAACCATTAGGGCTATGATAAGGCTTTGAGCTGAGGATGTGTAGGTTGCCATTTATGTCAAAAAAGCCAACTTATAGCGTAACTCTCTACCAAGTGAGAGGGTTCTCTATATAGTTTACAGTATTAGAAGAAAGAAAAATAGACATGGATCTGAAGTATTTTCAAAAGAATTGATATCAAATCAAGACTAAATCTGCTCCAAGTGAAAGAAAACATTTTGGGCCAGATTCACTAAAGGTAAATTCAATTCAAGTTTATTTGTATAGCGCTTTTCAAGATACAAATAGTTCCAAAGCAGATTTACAGAAAATTCTCTACAATATATTTAGTAGTAGCTTATCAGTGGTGACTGTCAGTTAATGTACATAAGGCAGAAATATACTTGTGTGACAACCTTGTGAAGACTTACAGAAAACGTTTGACCTCTGTCATTGCCAACAAAGTGTATATAACAAAGTATTGAGATGAAATTTTGTTATTGACCAAATACTTATTTTCCACCATAATTTGCAAATAAATTCTTTAAAAATCCTACAATGTGATTTTCTGGATTTTTTTTTCTCATTTTGTCTCTCATAGTTGAGGTATACCTATGATGAAAATTACAGGCCTCTCTCATCTTTTTAAGTGGGAGAACTTGCACAATTGGTGGCTGACTAAATACTTTTTTTCCCCACTGTATGTGGTGGCGCAAGCTGTTATGGCGCTTTTCCACTGCGTGGTACGACCCGGCTCAGCACGGTTTGCGTTTCCACTGCAGTTTAGTATCGCTTTAGAGTGGGCAGGATTATTCACATGTCGTTAGTTGCACCGTCTCTACTGCCGCGACTTCTGAAAAACTTTTTCATTCCACGTCGCCCCATCAAGCTCTCGCTGGATCCACTCCTCTGCTATCAACGAGAGGAACGTCTGTACTTCCTCAACAGGCAACGAAACACCAACCGAGGTGGTACTAAAAAAGTACCAGGTACCGTATCCAGTCGAAAACCCCCCAAAAGTGAAACATACCGAGCCGTACCGTACCATGCAGTGGAAAAGCGCCATTAGTAAATCTGGCCCAAGTCTTTGTTCAAGAGTCTTCATCTCAAGTAAGTACCACTTTAAACATTTCTCTGAAATGCTACTCATTTTCTTTGACATTTTAATTTAAAATGACTAAATATATCTTTAAGCTAGTGAAGGAGAAAGAAAAAAATATTTAAAATGAACTGTAATTTAAATAATTAAATGGCTAAAACAACAACAGGAAAAAGACAGATGTTTTGAAATTTAAAGATTAAAATAATTTAATACTATTACCTTTTGCGTTTCCAGCGGGAGGGTTTGAGACCAACACCTCCCCATTCTCCCCAGCCTGGCAGTGTCAGGTCCACCACTTTAGGCTTCCCAGCAGCTTCCTGTTTCCTTTTGTCCTTTATGAAATCAGAAATTACATCATCCCCAGCAAAGGCCTCCTTGATGATGGAGATCTGTTCATCATGATCCTAAGAAAAAAGGGAAAACATTTTAAATACAGGAAAACGCAGCACACAATGTTACTTCTCACAAATCACTCATAACTAAATGTTAAAGGGGTCATATGATGCTGCTAAAAAGAACATTATTTTGTGTATTTGGTGTAATAAAATGTGTTTATGCGGTTTAAGGTTCAAAAAACACATTATTTTTCACGTACTGTACATTATTGTTTTTCCTCTATGCCCCGCCTTTCTGAAACGCGTCGATTTTTACAAAGCTCATCGTTCTGAAAAAGCGAGGTGTGCTGTGATTGGCCAGCAATCCAGTGCGTTGTGATTGGGCGAATACCTCAAGCGTGTGACAGAAATGTTACGCCCCTTACCATATTGTGATGCTGCCCTGTCAGGCCGGAGCGATGAGACAAAAACATGAAAACCCATTATAAATGAGGCATTCGTTGCATCCAGTGGAGTTATGGATTGCACTGGATGTCATTATAATTATGGATTATAATGACTTATACTGTCTTTTTACGCATTGCGCCGCGTAAACATAAAACCATGTCTGCATTTGTGATCGGAGAAATGACAAACAACAAGCCCTACTCTACACTGCCCAAAAAACTCGCTTTAAATATATAAAATATTAAAACTCTTTAAATATAAAAAACGTACTTACAGTCTTTGAGTCAGAACAGCCGGCATTGTAGTCTACTCTACCAGGATCAGTAAACAGTCCTCCATAAAAATGTGCTGCACACATCTGAATATTTGGGTTGAAGTGTTCTGGAACAGTGTTGTAAATACAACTTAACCACTGATTTCTAGTCGTGTCCATTTTTGGAAGGCCAAACAAAGTAGTTTCGCTTTCACAACGAAACGGCGTCACACACGGCGGCCTACAGTGAGCAGAGGCCAGGGGCTAGCGTAAGGAACGGCAGGAGGGTTAGAGTGAGCAGAGGCGGTGGGCTTGAGAACGGCGCAGCCGGCGATTTCGTTCAGAGCATTCGGAAGGACATGTGACGACTCCGGGCTGAACTCCGCTCCGTCCCCGGTGAAAGCCGATCCGGCGATCCACAGCGCAAAGTTGTAGTATTTCCTCAGCGACCAGCACGGATCTGCTCCAGGCATGACGAAGCAGATATTGTCCTCTTTTGGAAGACCAAACAAAGTAGTTTCGCTTTCACAACGAAGCACACAGCGTCTTTACGACATGGCGCCAACAACAAAACTACAGCGAGAATAAAAGTTATGCCTTCTTTCTTTGCGTGAATATTTGGGCGGCATTATGCAAATCTTCCCACATAGCGACGTAGATATGTGGGGGCGTGTTAGAACGAGCCGTTTTAGGTAGGTGTGGCTGACTATAAAGACTATTCTTTTATAAAGAATATCTCTTTGGATTTGAGACTTTAGTCTTTGCAACTTTACAGATCTTCTTCTTAGACCGACCTTAGCAAGGGTTAAATCTGATTCTGTTCAGTGTTCACAATCTTATAGGTCCAATTTCACAACCCATGTTGTCCAGTTTTTTTTTTGGTTTGTTTTTTGTCCACGAGAACACATTATATACATCTATATCTGACAGTCTTGCTTTCATTTCTTTAAAATTAACATGGGCTGCATCAGAAATCTCAAACTCTTCATATAACAGTAGATGGAAAAAAGCATCCGAATTACTTTATACCTCTGGCAACATTCTTAATGCCCATCCACTTTACTATCCTATGAGGCCACAGGAGAGGATTTGTGAAAGGCAGTGAAGCAACACAACTAATGCTGGATATGACAATAACAAGGCGAATATAATAAGTCTGGATTACATTCATTCAATCATACTATAATATAAAATATGAAACAATTACGTATTCAAAAGAAGTACATACTTAGAGTATGCAATTTTGGATGCAGCCATGGCGCTTACCCTGACTAAGGTCTCACAACCCATGTTGTCCAGTTTTTTTTTTGGTTTGTTTTTTGTCCACGAGAACACATTATATACATCTATATCTGACAGTCTTGCTTTCATTTCTTTAAAATTAACATGGGCTGCATCAGAAATCTCAAACTCTTCATATAACAGTAGATGGAAAAAAGCATCCGAATTACTTTATACCTCTGGCAACATTCTTAATGCCCATCCACTTTACTATCCTATGAGGCCACAGGAGAGGATTTGTGAAAGGCAGTGAAGCAACAACTAATGCTGGATATGACAATAACAAGGCGAATATAATAAGTCTGGATTACATTCATTCAATCATACTATAATATAAAATATGAAACAATTACGTATTCAAAAGAAGTACATACTTAGAGTATGCAATTTTGGATGCAGCCATGGCGCTTACCCTGACTAAGGTATATTGTATATACTTCATTTAAAATTCAACTCACTTCCTCTTCAACCACTGTTGTGCAGAGTATCACAACACATACGCACGCTTTACCCTAAGTGTAAACAACGCTGATTACATCCATGCGCACTTTCCCCTCCTAACGTAAACAACGCCGATTACGTTCTTGGGTACTCTCCAAAATGGCAGAAGACGTAACTCGGGGGAGAAGAATAGTTAAATAAATTATGTTATTTTAATTTTCTTTGCGCACAAATTATTCTCGTAGCTTCGCAAAATTGTTAAGCCACTGATGTCACATGGACTGTTTTACCGATGTCCTTACTACGTCTCTGGACCTGGGAACATTACAGTTTCGTTGCCGTCTATGCAGGGTCTGAGAGCTCTCACATTTCATCAAAAATATCTTAATTTGTGTTTCGAAGATGAACGAAGGTCTTACGGGTTTTGAACGACATGAGGGTGAGTAATTAATTACAGCATTTTCATTTTGGGGTGGACTAACCCTTTAAACATAAAACAAGATTACCCATGATTAAACCCATTTACTCAGGGTTTACAATTACCCAGTATTAATTATTTCAAGTGTGAGAGACCTTAATGCTTCAAAGTTTGAGGTACTATCAGTGATTATGCCAAATATGCCCCATAGCAGTGGATACTACTTGATCTATGACTATGCTTCATGTTATAACAATAAAAAAAGAAAAGGAAATTCTTATAATTAATTCAGGTGAGGCAAACCTTGGTTTACTGATGTGAATACAATGTGTGGGGAAAGCAACCTCTTTTCCCCACAAGGTGTGGAATTTGTTTCAAACATGTTACAGTGCTGCATATCTAAACTCTTGGTAGCTTCAGAAGTTGTTAAAATGAACAGAATCCCTTCTTCCAAATATCCCTGAAACTGATTGAAATATAGAATCTTATAAATAGAATACCGAAAGCAAGTTAAAGTGCCTCAACGTGACCAATTTTAGCACTCAGACAGATATGTTCAACTCCAATGTAACTGTTTTGATAGAGAATCTTTAATTTCAATAACATTTATTCTTCAGAGATTAAATACAAATTTAATCTAATAATGTTTAATTAAATAAAAAATTTAAATAAAATAAGTATTATATACAAAGTGACCAACATTTGGTTTTCGACCACTGAAAAGGGTAAAATTTAATAATTTGAAATTCCAATATCTCTGGAACTGAAACATATAGAGCCCTTAAAAATGAAGATGCCAAAAGGAAAGTTTGTTAAAACACCAAATCTAAAATGGCTTTTTCCTCCATTTTTGAATGTTCATCATTGGTATATAATGCAAAAAAGATTTCTTGAAAAAATTTTTACTAATTGATCTACCAATCTCTGTGTAAAAATAACAATGATGCTGCCATCTTTCTGAAGTCATTTTTACCCCCGTAATTTGGCTCCGAATCTCAGGTGAAAATTGTCACTTTGACCCCCCTCTACAAAATAGTGAATTGCTCAGTAAATATACATCTGTGACACTGAATATTTTGTCTTTAGGTATTTCCTCCACAGTGGCCAAGACCATACAGCGGTTTAACAGGACAGGTTTCACTCAGAACAGGCCTCGCCATGGTCTACCAAAGAAGTTGAGTGCACATGCTCAGTCATATCCAGAGGGTGTGCTTGGGAAATAGACGTATGAGTGCTGCCAGCATTGCTGCAGAGGTTGAAGGGGTGGGGGTCAGCCTGTCAGTGCTCAGACCATACGCCGCACACTGCATCAAATTGGCAAGCTGCGCAAAACATGCGCAACATATGATCGTGGTTTTTGCGCAGCTTGTCAGTGAACAACGGCTCTGTGTAGTTAATGCTGCTCCATGTGAAAGCCCGCAGGTGATGGAGATTTACCGCTGATTAAAGAACCGGCTTTACTGACAAGATGCGGGTTAAATATCGCATGCGATTTATCGTGCAGCCCTAGTGGCCACACAAAATATTGACACTTTGGACATTTTCACTTAGGGATGTACTCACTTTTGTGGCCAGCGTTTAGACATTAATGGCTGTGTGTTGCGTTATTTTGAGGGGACAGCAAATTTACACTGTTATACAAGCTGTACATTCACTACTTTACATTTTAACAAAGTGTCATTTCTTCAGTGTTGTCACATGAAAAGATATAATAAAATATTTACAAAAACATGAGGGGTGTACTCACTTCTGTGAGATACTGTATATATAAAAAAAAAAAAAAAAAAAAAATTGAGCCGTGGACCTCTGGTTGAGTTGACACAGAATGACCCAGGTGTTTTCTATACTGCTCCAACATTACAGCAGAATCCTTATTGCATTATACATTTCAACCATTTCACTGTATACACCTTGTCATAATGCCAGGCCTAGGCCTACCTATACTAGAAGCAGTAATAACTTGATTTGAATGGCTATAAAACATCTATGGCAATAGAATAGAAGCTTTATCAAAGTCATACCTCCTCCAAGCTCATGGCTTTAAGTGATGCCTCCTCTACAGGAGTCAAAACAGGGTCATTGACTGGCTGGCTGTTGCTGTGCTAGAGTCTGAAAATCTCTTGTTCAAGAGGAGTTTGAGCCTGTCAAAGAATTTGCGCATGGAGTTAGTATTAAAATAAAAGCAAGTGCTTCTACCAAACATGTGTTTTAGCTACAATTGGTCAGCATGCAAAGAAACAATTACATTAAAGTAACATTTGTAACTCAAGATCAGAAACAGTCATTTTGTGTATGTGTGTGTGCTTGCATACATGTTGTGAGGACAAAATTGTGTCGAATTCCAGTAAATAGTCATTCTCTCATTACTGAGCCTTTGTACAATTAGAGGAAAATAAACCACAAAGAAAGGTAACAATGATTTAGACAAAACTAAAATACAAAAAAAAAAAAAACCTTGAGCACACTCAATGTAACATCAGTGTTAGCAATTAGACTGCTTGAAGGCAAAGTGAATTGTAATAATGTACACAATATAATTCAATTAAAAGTTAAGACAATTTTACAAAGAACAATGTAGTACAAACACACCAATGAACAAGCAAATGTGAAAGAATTATGCTCCTCCTCATAAACCTGCATATAAAACTGAAACAGGAATAAAAACTTTCATATAGCCTAAATCATATCTTGTAAAAAGTATTTGTAAATGACGAATTTTTTTGACAAAACTAAAAAAAAAAAAAAAAAAAAAACCTTGAGCACACTCAATGTAACATCAGTGTTAGCAATTAGACTGCTTGAAGGCAAAGTGAATTGTAATAATGTACACAATATAATTCAATTAAAAGTTAAGACAATTTTACAAAGAACAATGTAGTACAAACACACCAATGAACAAGCAAATGTGAAAGAATTATGCTCCTCCTCATAAACCTGCATATAAAACTGAAACAGGAATAAAAACTTTCATATAGCCTAAATCATATCTTGTAAAAAGTATTTGTAAATGACGAATTTTACTATGTCAACCATAGTTGTGTTTTTAAAAAAGCGGTTTATTGATGTAAAAATGAACTGAAGATGGCTATAGATTATTTTAGAGGGGTTTCTAAAATGTAATGATGAATATTAAGGATATAATATATATTGAAGAGAGTGAATGACCTAACTTATCTTTGTGTAACTAATTCTATAAACTTTACGTAAAACCTGCAATCCCCCAACAAAATTCAGGCCCTGGAGAGTAAACAAATCGTAGATACTAGTATTGATTTCTGAGTCTGACTAGAGTTTTGAGGCAAAAATTAGATTGAATGTCTTTTTTTGAAAGTGTGTGTGCTGTTCCTATTTGCAACATATAGCTTATTACAGGCAAAAAGTGAGGTAAAGGGGCTTTGGTAAAGGAAAAGAATAGTGCACCCCTAATAGCAATGTACGCATTTAAACCAAACGTAACCATGACAGATTTGAGCCATTCCAAAAAAATAAAATATAAATAAATAATAAAAATCCACCTTCCATCCAGCCACAACCTGCTCCACCTGTTTAGGTCCTAAGGACTCCTGGTTCAAACACTATTTGTTCAGCCTTCTGGTTCTGCACTATGATGTTCTGCCAGCAAGACACCTCTTTAGTGGTCTTCTCATACGCTATGCCTCTCTGAATCTGTGGACATAATAGAGAGAAAAACTTCATCAAAATAAAGACACCAAGAATACCAAGGCTGAATTTAGAATAGTGGGTCCAGATTTAATAGTTTTTTTTTAACAACTACACCTTTGTGCCCGCATGTTGAGAAGTAAGCCTATGGCAAAACTTCTATGACAAATTTATGTAAAAGGTTGAAATCACAAAGCCTACACTACTTGTACATTTTAGCAACAGACTTGAAATTTGTTTGCTTTGTAACACCATGCCAGGATCTATAGCTATAATCATTCATGAGTAATCAGGTTAAAATAAAGTAAAACCAGTCAAATGTTTAAGATCCATTTTTAGTAAAAACTAAACTGAATATTGTCTGACTCTGCAAAAATCCTCATGTGTGTCAGCAGAAAAAAACCTTTTTAGAAGACAAAAAAAAAATCACATTAAAATTGTGTGAGCAACATAACTTGGCACAAGAGTAAATTACTTTTCTCCAAGTGACTACTAAAATGAAAAGTCACTGATCCCATTCTGATTGCTACTTGCTTCAGACATGAAATTTATGTTTATATGGACTACATTTTTTAAATTATATCCCTGATGCCATTAATTGCTACTAATTTAAAAGCACAGGTTTTAGAACAAGTGATAAGCCTCTCAGTTTATCATAGAGTAACTGAACTGAAAATGTATCATTTCACCTTTTCTGTTTGTTGAGCGGTAACGCCAAAGTCCCTTTACTGTTTTGCAGGTTCCTCAGCTGTTTCTTGGTCTTGTTGGAGGCTCCTGAGGTGTTCTCCACGGTTCCCAGGAGGTCAGAAATGTTGACTTTCTCTCATGTACCTTTAAACAGAATTAAGAAAACTTACTACTGATGTTCTATTTCAGTCAAAAATATAATGTGAATAAATTTAGCATTTACCCTCTGCATTGACAAAGAACTCGGAGACCTGCACACTTGCTTCAGAGCGCTCACTCTGCTTTTTCCTTGGATAAACAAGCATCAATTGGTCAAAAAGCTGTTTTGGACATTTTAGTAACTTTTTTTTCTGCCTCTGCTAAAAACTGATTTATTCCAAAAGGGCCTTTCTTTAGAATACCAGATGTAAATATATCAAATTTTACTGTGGGTTATTTAACTTGTACCAAGGTCACTTGCCTGCATGGACAACTTATAGCTGCAAAATTTGACTGGACAAATAAAAAGCAATGGTTAATTTTCATTAGTTACTTTATCTACAGGTAGTCAGCTCTAAAATACTTCATATAAAATAAAATAGTATGGTAAATAAAGTTACATTAATTGGAATTTATTTAAAGGAATGATAGAGAGAGGGATTGCGTGTGAATTTCCTGCATCTGTCTCAGGCCATTGTTGACAAGCTTCTGCATTACTAAATGTGTCTTTTTGTGTGCAATCATCTCAGCGTGTGTGAATGCTTCAACAAAAAGAGCACATTAAATTAGAACAGTGCTTAAACTAACTGGACTTACCTGTGCATTCAATAGTTTGAACATACACATTCCAGCCATTTAGAATCAAGTATTTAGACACACCATGGTATAAACAGAACTAGTTTACTTTTTCCATCTTCCAAACATTCCAGTTTTCAGCCCATGCAGTCTGTCCAGAATTTGGTTTTCAATCAAACCTTTTATTTGGGTGGACCAGCACTAAAAAGATGAATTTCAAATGTCTCACACCTCTTTCTTCCACCCATAGAACTGATGGCTTCCAGTAGCTTCTTGTGTTTTCTCTCATCATCACTGCCCTCCTTCAAAAAAAAAAAGCAAGAAAATAAATATTTTAGCTTAATCTGGCACAGGTACAATGGGGTTCAAATGATTAAGACATCAGAGTCCAAGCACCAACAGCTTGTGTGAATAATCTTTTTTCAAATAAGAGTTTTACTGTGAAGTCAACAGTTGTCTGTGAGATTTAAAATGAAGCAACATCCTCTTGAGGACAACTTTGGTATTACAGACCCTCATCTATTACTCTCAGAATTTGCTGCTAGACCACTGATCATCAGAAATTAATGAAATCTGACATATTTCCTCACTGTCCTGTTGTCCAAGTGTACAATCTTTCATGAAGTTTGGACATAACATTCACAAAATATAGGCCTATTGGTTATCATATTTTTTGGTCGATAAACGTGTACTGTTTCGCATTGAGTTAGGATTAACAACCCAGAGGAAGAGTTTGGAAGATTTTTATTTTTAGAAAATTACAAATAGTGGAAAGAAATTAATGGATGGAAATGAAAATCAGAAACATGTTTCATAGGGCTTGACTAAAGGATTCAGAAGAATTTAAAGAATCAAAAATTGTTTTAGATTTCACTGAACACCACAAGATATTCTTTGGATTCACGCAGGATAGCATAAAGCAACAACTTTTGCAAAAACGTATGCTAGCTTGGGTGCAAACTGTCATTTAAGCAAATTAAGTAGATTCTGAAAATGATGTCTTTAAACTTATGCTGATTTTAAAAAATAAATAAGCAAAAAATAAAGTAAGTGCCCTTTTACTAGAAGTCTCAGATTTTTGGACCCCACTGTATATTGCATTATGGTGTTAATGTTTATTGTTGCAGATCAGGGGCTGTCAAAACATTCCCAAACCTCCAAAACAAAAGTTGTTTGGTGAATATTTCCCATATTGGACACATTCAGCTCAATTAATAAAATACTCTACTAATCAGTTAATTATTTGTAATAAATAAAAGAAAATATTCAAAACATCCTCGTTACACATGTTACATGTACATAATCAGCTAACACTTAATCAGGTTCATTAGTTAATGTTAATTAATGCAATTGATTAACTGATATTAACTAACAATAGATTTGTTACAGTATTTATTCATCTTTGTTAATGTTAATTAATAAAATTGCGACTGCTCATTGTTAGTTCATGTTAGCTTCAGGTCCGTTCATTAATAATAACAGATAATGTATCAGTAAATGTTTTACAAGTATTTTTCATTGTTAGGTCATGTTAACTAATAAAGTGCACTAATGTTAACAAATGGAACCTTACTATAAAGTGTTACCCATAATATAGCAATAACAGTATATTATTAACAATTGCATGTAACTAACGTTAACTCTAAACCAAACCCTAACCGCATAAGAAGTACGTTAATTTATATTACTCCGTACTTAAATGCATAATTACACTGTAACAAGGACACCTTAACCTAGCATAAATAAATGAATATTTACAAATAATAAAAATAGAAAACAACACGTATCTCAAGTACGCAGGTCATAACATCCTCATCTAACTGAAAGAGAGTTGCCCACCTCATCTTCACTGGCACTGATGGCTTGTTCATTAATGGAAAGGTCATCTTCATCACCACTTTCAACAGCCATAGCTGAGGTTAGCTTTACACCTTTACTGTGGAGGAATGCAAAAAAAATTGCTAGAGATGTTGATCATATTAAGAACGATCGTACACTAACATTTTAGACTAATGCTGGTATTAGCTTCTTAATAATCTAGAATCTCAAAAAGTAATCACATTCACATGGTTCATACTAATATGTAAGAAAAAAAGAGACACATTAGAGGACTGAAAACCTTGCTATTGCCTTAAAAACCTTAATGTTTTCTGAAGAGAGCTTGGCTTGACCATGCTGCGCAGTTTAACCACGTGTTCTGTCGAAATGTGAAAACGGTTGATTTTTCTCTTTTCCCTGCTTTGATTTAGAAAATCAGAGATTTCGAGTATCAATATGTCCGTCAACTTAGAAAGGCCAGCATGTTATCAAAATTGCTAAAAGACAATCGTTGAAATCAAAAGTCTCCAACATCTGATTCTTCTCTGTGTGGCAAACCTACAACAATTGAGTGCATAGCGCCACCTCCTGTGCTGGAGCGTGCAGAAACTTCAGTCTCTTCTTGAACCAGATGATTGAACTAGCTAAAAGTGCACAACACCACCATCTGGACTGTAGTTCAAATATTAGGAATAATGAGGGATACAATCTTAAAGGGGTCCTATTATGCTTTTTCACTTTTTAAATTTGAGTCAGTGTGTAGTGTGTATGCTTGGGCATAAAAAAAAAGATCTAGAAAATTACAAATCTCAAAGTCCACTCCAAAGGGAGATATTTCTTTTTTAAAAATCCCTTTTCAAGAGTCACAACGAACGGCTAGTTTGGACTACAGCGTTTGTTTTCCGGGCTTTGTGATATCACAAAGCGGCTCATTGGAATATCATTATAAAGAATTCCCGCCTACAGAAATTCAAATGGTTGGGGGGTGGGGAGGGGCGAGGTTGTGGTTAGAACGCTTGGTTGAGTGAGTGCATCAGAGAAAACGAAGAAGAAGAGCTACTGTGCTGTAGCGGAAAATTTTCGCCATGTCTAGAACAATTCTTACAAGTACAACACGACGTAGCTGGGCGCCGCCGGTGTGTCTACACTCATAGAAAATAAAGTATTTGAATTTTAAAGATGTGGCGCGACGCGACGCTGCACTTCTCGTCCGGTGCGCGACCGCCTGAAACGCTGTTTATTTCACCTCCGTGCCCAAACATCTTTGTTTGGGCTTCCGAAAGCGGATGATGTCAGGAAACAGTGGTTGCAATTTATTTTTTAACTCTGTCCCTGAGCATTATAACCCCAATTTGCTATTGTGGGCTGAGCATTTTACTGAGGACAGCTTCCACAACATGAGGAGTACAGTGCCTGCTGGATTCGCCCAAAAAGCTTTTGCTGAAAGACGGAGCAAGGGAAGTTGCAGTACTGAAACACCGTCTAAGCTGTTAGCCAATCACAACGCACTGGGACAGCTAACCAATCACAACACATTTTGTTTTTCGGAAGGTGGATCTTCATCAAAGCCGGAACTAATCGAGCTGTTTGTGCCAGCCTGGGGAGAAAGGTATTTTAATAATGTAAATTATGTGAAAAATAATGCGTTTTTCGAACCACCAATCATGAGAGCATTTTCTAGTACACCCCCAAAACATAATAAAGACTTTGTAAAAGAGCATAATAGGACCCCTATAATTTCTATTAAAAAAAATATTACATTTCATCATACATTTTAGACTGACCAACATAAATCTGTAAAAGACTAAATTAGATTCGCTAAAAAGAGTAATAAGCATCTTAATTTTTGTGTTTTCATTTTCCTATGCTTTGCAAGAGAGGCGCATATGTAACAGTTTTTGTATGGGTGCCCTAGTAAAAAAGTAATATATTTTAAAATACATTCATTTCATACTAATAGTTCAAATCTATTAACATATTTACTAACATATCGCTCGAGACTTGTGTTACTGATATCAAAATTATAATTAAACTTTATTCTGAGTATTTCATTACTGCACAATGCACATTTCTTAATATTAAGCGTAAAATGTGTTTTAATGTCACCATTCTGGATGGTTTGATCTTTGAATAATATCAATCTTTAAAAGCAAGATATTTAAAGTGTACCTAAAGTATATTTGCAATAGTTCCACTTTAGCACAATCTGTAGGTATACTTTAGTATATCTTTAGTTGGACTTCAGCATTACAATTGACAATTCACAATTAAGGTGCATTAAGCACAACATTAGTTCTTCCAGTTGATCAGATTTTATGTAAGTACAATTGCAGGGTATTTTTATTAAGCACATAAATATGTAAATGTATTTGTTGTTTAGTTAGCATGAAATAAATGTATTTCAAATGCATTTTAGCATATTTATAACAGGTGAACTGTTCAAAACAGAATTTACAGAGACAGGTGATGTTACCAGGCTGAGGTTTGACCACACAGGGTTAAATAAAACATTGTTTTTGTTATGTAAAAGTAAATCAGATTAATGTATGGAATGTAAAATCACAGAAAATGCAGAACATATATTGTTACATTGTAGGAAGTATAGGGAAGAGAGGATTAGATTAAACCAAAAGATAAGTCAGACAGGAAGAAAATGGAACATTGAGGGTGTTTTGGGAACATCAGGAGAAGGGGTTAAAGATGCACAGGATGCTGTTGTTGAATATCTGAAGGATACAGGGGTATATTATAGGATTTAGATAGTAGTGCTATAATATTTCTTAATTTTTTTTATTATTATTTATTTATTTTTTGATAATGTAAAGTGCATTCATTGAGATATAATCCATGCTGCATACTCCGATACAGTAGCTGGCGGTATGCACCTGATAAGTCATGGTTGCAATCCGCCATAAAACTAACAAGAAGAAGACAGGTGCTGTTCTAAAAAAATAAAAATTAAAAAAAAAGCGTACAGTATATGATATTATAAAATTCTTGAGTAATTTTACTTGATTCCTATACTTAATTATTTATTTTCGGGATCTTGTGCAATTTAAGCTAAATACTTGTACTTTTATTTAATTACATTCCTTAAGATAAAACAGTAATCTTTACGTCTTACAATTAGATTTTCAAGTAGTTACTACATTTTTACGTTGGTGTTTCGAAGTTTGGTGGGCAGATCGTTATTATCCAATCAGGCTTTTTAGGTTATTTTTTCTGCCTATTCTATTCAATCTATCTTATTCTATCTGGAATACATTCATGGCCTCTGCATCACATCTTGCTGTTAAAATGTGAATCACTTACAATGTGTATTTGTGTTCATCTGTTGTTTTAAACATGCACATGGATGTTTTTGACCTCTGTACCATTGTGTTTTGGACATTGTAGAGATACAAATAGTATATTTCATGTAGGGATAGCTGCTCATATGAAGTATAAATAGAAGTGACGGGGGTGACATAAGGGGAAGCATATGGGCAGCAATATTCATTCTGAAATTAAAATACAGAAATACATTGCCATTTTGCATATTTTATTTACATTTTCGCATACATGTGTGCAACATTTGGTACAAAATGAAAATTCAATAATATATTTTACATTTCCAATTCCTACACTAGTTTTAATGTGTAAAATAAATACATATTTTAACACTATATAAGTTGCAAAATTAAAATTAAAATGCATTACCCAAATTGATTAGATACATTTAAAATTTCCAAGCAAAAACTGTAGCAATATTACCATTTAAATGCTATATTTCCTAAATGCATTTAGACTTACGAGTAGGACACTTGGGACACTTGCATTTTCATCATAATACCACTGTCACAGCCATCTGCTGGAGTGCCCATGACAGCCACCAGAGGACACTTTTCCTGGAAGGACCTTACTTGAAGACCTGAATGGGTGAGGTGCTACTTGCTCTAACAGTCTCAAGGGGGGCTTCCAAAAAGCTTACCCAATATCTGGGGGAAGCCCACACCTGGGTAACACACATGGGAGCTTCCTGCTTAGGGGACCTGACACTGGGGGACGGGGGAGCAACCACCTTGTTGGTATTAGGGAACTTCCTACTTAAAATGCTTTCCTTCAGGGGTAAAGAAGCTCCACTAAATTTCCATTAAGGAACTTCCTGATTTAGCCATTGGGGCAGGAATTTACACTTCACAACCTAAGGGAGCTGCCTATTTAAGAGACCCGCTATCAGGTGGAGGCAGCTTTAATCTTAGTACATTGCAATGACTCATGAAGGTGCCACCTGCTAAGGGACCCAACCACTGGGTAGGCAGCCACAGCTTCATGAAACATGAGGGAGCTGCCTACTTAAGGAACCTAACATTAGGGGGAGGCAACTTAAAAATGAATACATCGCAATGCCTCATGAAAAAGCCACCTGCTTTAGGACCCCAACTATGGGAGAGGCAGGAATGGCTTCACAAAATGTGAGGGGCTGCCTACTTAAGGAACCCATAATAGGGGGAGGCAGTCTGTCCTAAGTACTTTATTACAATGGAAACGTCTGCTTAATAACCCCAACAGTGGGGGAAGCAGCTGCTTGTAAGCTTCCTACTTAAAGAATCATCACCTCATATCACGCCTCACCACATAATCACACAAAGTCCTTCACCTAACCATCAGAAGGCAGGGATTGCTTTTAATGTGCACTCTGCTGTAACATCATTAGTTCAGTTTTCCTCACCCAAAACGGGATGATGAGTGAGAGGTGGATTGGTGAAAGTGAAAAGATTTTATTTCCTCTAAGGAACCAGAGGCTGCTGTTCTTTTTCAAATTGTCTCCTCTGGATTATTAATTCATCCATTCATGCGCTGTTCTTTTTCAAATTGTCTCCTCTGGATTATTAATTCATGCAACTCTATTTTCCAGACTCAAGGTACATTAGCAAAACAATAAAACAGACAGTACAAATTAATAATAATAAAAAAAACAATACAATACACTTGAAAAAGATAGTTATACCAATGTTTTCTCATAGGTGACCGATATAGCACCACAGTAAGCCTAGGATTTGACAGCAATATTATAATGTGAATCATCCAACCGACAAACAAATTTATACATCAAATTTCTAATTAAAGCTGGAAAGGATTGTACACTTGCCTTACAAAATAGATCACCTGCACCCACAAAGGAGCAGTATAAAAAGGTGTACAATATGCTTTATAAAGATTTAGCTTTACCTCATTCGAACACATATCTGATTTTCTCATCAGCATATTTGCTTGAGGATATAAAGTGTTGCCTATACATGTCCTCATCATCAAAATAGACACCCCCTGCCACACTACTTTGTTCCTCAGACCTAGACAGACCTGGGCCCCGAGTAGTTTGAGGTGCAGGTCTGGATCAGTGTGGTATAAATCTTTTTGAAAGCTGCAGACTCACCTGATCAGAGCTTCACCTCCCTGAATTGCTCAACCACCGGTTGTGCCAAAAAGCTCAAAGGGTGAAACTGGCCCTGCAAACATGCCCCTGTAGGGCCCATGCTGGCTTTTTGGGGGCACAGTGGACTAGGGCCAGCCCACACCAAACCTAAAGAGGCCCAGTGTGGGCTTGTCCAGGCGAGGCCCACAGCTTTGGGCTCACCGTGGCCTCTCTGTGAGCAGCCCACACTATGGGACTGCCTACATTAATCCAATGATGGCCCAGTGTGGCAGCCCTGTAATGCAACTAGGAGAATACAAACAACATTGACTTTCCATTCTTTAGCCACTCAATTGAACTGTAATTGCTCAAACCAAAAGGGATCCTCAAATCTGGCTCACGAGATCCACTTTCCTGCAGAGTTTAGTTCTAACCTTAATCAAACACACCTGAGCATACTAATCAATGTCTTCAGGATCATTAGAAAATCACTGTTGGGTGCGTTTGATCAAGTTGTAGCTAAACTCTGGCCATATTTGACAAGCCATATTTGAGGTGTAACAGACATGAGCCTGTTAATAAGAATTTTGTGGGCAGTTTTTTTCCTTACCATACTAGGATGTTTTAGGTTTCCTTAAGTAAAGCCATGTGGGTAGAGGGAGTTAGCAATAACAAGTAGCCATCATGGCTCACCTGCTGAGCACATTGTGCTGTGTCCTGGTTGTGAAATGTGTAATTTCAAGCCCAGTCTAATGTAAGGAGTTGATGTTTTTTGCAGTGATGTTACATGGATGTATGGCCTATGTTTTGATTGATGCTAAGAGTTTAAGGCAGTGTATTTGTATGCATTTTAGAAGGACTCTTTATTGGTGAGGTTACTACATCATGGTCCAGTTTGAATATGGATTTAAAGTTCTTTTCGACGTGAGACCATAGTCTGGACTATTTTTGACTGTTCCTGGTTAGGAAGAGTCTGGTGTTTGAGAGCTGTGCCGTGTTTTCATTACAAGAGGTTGAAAAAGAGATTTTCGCACACATCAACTTTCACGTGACTAAATCCTACAATCTCACATTGCTTTATTTGCTTTCTTTTGTTTTTTTGTACTTGTGTATTTACATTTTTGGCTATATGTAACACTGTATTAACCTGAATTGAATGTTTTCTATTTTGTTTTTAATAAACTGATTTGAAATCCCTTTGACTACTGTACATTTTTGATAGTACAGACATTAGTTATGTGGTGGCTGCATCCATTTCAGATGTATAATAACTGTTTTTCCCAAAGACTAAAGTTAAAGTAGCTGAAAAGTATTTAAAGTGAAACAGATGTAGGGCTGTGCAAAAAATAGAATCGTCAGTAAAGCCGCTCCTATGATTAGAAGTAAATCTCCAGCACGTGCGTTCAGATGGAGCAGCATTTACTACACAGAGCCGTAGTTCACTAGCTACTCAAAATCGCAGGCGACTCATGCCGCTCCATCTGAATACATGTGCTGGAGATTTACTACTAATCACAGGAACGCCTTTACTGACGAGATGCGCATGAAAATCGCATTTGATTTTTTTGCACAGCCCTAAACAGATGTATTGTTGTAGATCAGGGGTGCCCACCCCTGTTCCTGGATATCTACCTTCCTGCAGAGTTCAGCTCCAACCCTGATCAAACACAACTGAAGGTAGATCTCCAGGAACAGGGCGCCTCTGTTGTAGATTAATAGTGCGGGCACTGTGTAGGCCTAGAGAGGGTTTCCTGGGGGCTAAGTGAGGGCTGCCCGTGCAGGGCCAGCGCTAAGGGGCCAACGTTTTGCCATTGAGCAAATTCTCAGGGGCCCTGCACTGGTAGCACGCTGGGGGCCCGTAAAGGCTTGTTTGCAGGGGGTGCATCGAAAAGGAGGATCCTCTCTTTTTCCCCAATGTCAGCCAAGCTGATCCACAGATGCCTCTCTGTTGGCACCATAGCTGCCATCGATTGACCAATCATGACAGGTGCTTGCTTAGTGGCCCGGAGAACATCCGTAATCCAGCACAGATCTGCCACTGCATCAGTGGAAAGGCCCTGGCTGTGTTCCAGACAGAAATCTCTCATGTAGTCAGCAATGAGTGATTTGAGGTCTCATACGCTTCCAAGACAGACGCAACCTGTCTGTAGCATGACCCATAAGCTTCAGAAGTTCCTTGTATGCGGGCAGGCAGGCTGTGAGGCCTCCATAACTTCTTCGGCCTCCACAACCAGAAGAATGCTATCTGCTAGATCAGATGACACTAAAGAAAGCACATCAGCATCCAGCAGATCAATTGAGTCAGTGAAAGGTGAATGAGAAAGTGCCATACTTCAAATGAATTCCTCCATCAAGTTGACCTGCAAAGATTTAAGTCTCAGCTGGGTCTCGGCCGCAGCAGGTCCCCAACCACAGGGGAAAGACACATTGTACACACCAATTCCCTTGAGAAAAGAGACAAACATGATCTGAGCTTATTTATAGAAAAGCTCTCACAATGTGTGCATTCCGACCCCTCAAGAACAGAACACACATGATCCTCACCCAAACAGAAAATGCACAAGTCATGTGTGTCATCAGTTAATATGGCACTGTGTTAAGCGGCAGCCTGTTGTGGCAGCACCGGGAATTAGTTTTCTTTACATCTATTTCATTACATCTTTGACACGAGATGAGATGTATATTCTTCATTGGTTTGGAATGGATACTATCTACTGCTCTACATTGTATTCGGGTCATTGCTAAAGAATGGGAGTCATGCTTGGAATACTGCCGACATTGCTTATACGCTGATTACAATCAGCTGATTGTTCTGAGATGAACGTCTCTTGTGGACGGGGAATCATTTTGCAGTTGGTGATGAAGACAAGCACGTCACAAAATTATAAGGACGCTATGAAAGACGCTATGATGTGCAATAAAATTATTGCGGTCAAATGACTTGCATATATCTATAAATTTAATAATAAGAAGTACCATAAAAATAATAATAATAATTTAATACATTAATTGGAAAAGCCAAATCCTATTTATATCACTGATAGCTGATTGTGGCGAGGGGGGCGTGGTTCAGCGAGGTCTGCACCGGGAGAGAGAGGCAGAAGACGAGCGGTGCGTAAGTAGGTCAAGCACAAATGATAATCACCTGTGTCTCGTTTCAGTAATTGGCGTGGAGAGACCAGATAAAAGGGGCCACCTGGAGCATGGAAGGCAGAGAGAGACTGACTGGGAACGCGAGCCACCCGGGAAGCCGGGCTACTGGAGCACAAAGCATATATAGAGTTATATTCTGAGTTATTGACGGAGAGTTTGAATGTGCAGTGAGCGCCTTGTTCTGTTGTATATACAGAGAGACTTAAAAAAAAGCTTGCGTCCCAGTACGCCGACCCTGTCTTCTTCCTCTTGAACCGTATCACACTGGTGCCGAAACCCGGGAAGGAAGAAGAACGCTGACGCCGGCATGCAGTCCCCGTCAGGATCGCCTTTTGCGGAGGTCATCCAATCGCTTGCGGGTCTTCACCAGGAGCACCATCAGGCAGGAAGACCGCGAGCTGCTCCGGAGCTGGATTGACCGGGAGGTTCGGGCTGCGGGAACGACATCTGCCCCAGCACCACCCACCCACGTGCCTCTCCACAAGATGGGTCCCCAGGACGACCCGGAGGTGTTCCTGGACCTCTTTGAGAGGCCAGTGGGTGGCCCGAGGAAGACTGGCCAGTGCGGCTCATTCCCCTGCTGTCGGGGGAAGCGCAGGTCGCCGCACAACAGCTGCCAGTCCAGAACCTCCTGGTCTACAAGGACCTCAAGCGCGCCATCCTCCAGCGGGTCGGCCGGAGCCCGGAGCAGCATCGCCAGCGCTTCCGGTCGCTGGACCTCGGAGAGAGGGGCCGACCCTTCATGATGGCGCAACAGCTCCGGGACGCCTGCCGCAGATGGCTGAGACAAGTGACGTCGAAGAAATCATCGACCGAGTGGTACTGGAGCAGTTCATGGCACGGCTGCCAAGGAAGACTGCCCAGTGGGTCCAGTGCCACCGCCCGACGTCGCTGAACCAGGCCATCCAACTGGCGGAGGACCAAATGGTGGCGTGCCCCGGGGTTGGCGAACCCCTGCCATCTCTCTCTCTCTCTCTCTCCCTCCCCCTGTGTTCTCTCTGCCTTCCAAACCTGTCCCTTTCCCCAGGTCCCAAGGGAATCTGCCCCCACGAGCCCCACCCCGCAGGAGGGGTGGTTCAGGGACAGAAGCCACAGCCTCCCTGAGGGCGCCGCCCAGGGGGGCGGGTCCGGCCAGTGGCAGCCCGGCGGCAGCTCCCGTTCCACCGCTCTCTCCACACCAATTCCTTGACCAACTTCCTGCCACTAGGGCGGTGGGGAGGACTGGACCGGCCTGCGGGCGTTGCGGGGACCCAGGCCCTTTTATTGATCGGTGTCCAGGGATGGAGGTGGAGACACTGATCCGGGTCCCGGACACCCCGCAGGCTGCCCCCGATCAAGCTGGCCTGTACCAGTTACCCATGAGTATTAAGGGGGGTACATATCAGGCTTTGGTGGATTCGGGATGCAACCAAACCTCAATGCATCAAAGCCTGATTCAGCCGGAGGCATTGGATAAGAGCCGCATGGTTAAGGTTCGGTGCGTGCACGGGGATGTGGTGGACTACCCCTTAATGTCGATGGCTATTCAATTTCGGGGACAAAAGCATAGAGTAGAGGTTGCACTTAGCCCGCACCTCAGACATCCACTAATTTTGGGAACAAATTGGCCAGGTTTTAAGGCGTTATTGGGGCATTTATGTGCGGGTGTCTCTTGGGAGGAAAGAGCGCGGGAAAGGGAGTCGTCGCACAGGTAGGAGAAGCTGAGCCGGGACCAAGGGGAACGGAGCGCTGTTGAGAGGAGAACCCTCACAACGTGCAATGATTTTCCCCTGGAGCAGTCCCAGGACGAAACGCTCAAAAATGCTTTTGAACAGGTCCGTTCCATCGACGGACAGCTTCTCCAACCAGCTCGACCGCTCTCCTATTCCTATTTTGCTATTGTAAAAGACCGGTTGTATCGAGTGACCTAAGACACTCAGTCAAAACAAGATACAACCCAATTGTTGGTACCAAAAAGCCGTCGGGAAATGCTTTTCCAGGCGGCTCGCTGTAATCCAATGGCCGGACATTTGGGGCAAGCAGCAACACTGAATCGTCTAATGACACCGATTTTTCTGGCCAGGCATTCACGAGAATGTGTCGTGAGTGTCAGCTGGTGAACCCACCGGCCACCCCAAAAGCACCATTGTAGCGGAGGCCCTGTTTCATCTAATCTCCCGGGTGGGAATCCCAAAAGAGATTCTCACCGACCAAGGCACGGCGTTTATGTCACGGACTCTCCGCGAACTTTACGAACTCTTGGGCATTAAATCGATTCGCACCAGCGTTTATCACCCACAAACAGACGGTCTGGTCGAACGATTTACTCGCACATTAAAAACCATGATTCGGAAGTTCGTTCACGAAGACGCCAAAAATTGGGACAAATGGCTGGAACCCCTCTTGTGTGCCGTGCGTGAGGTCCCCCAAGCCTCCACAGGGTTTTCCCCCTTTGAGCTTCTCTACGGACGTCAACCCCTGTTGGACGTCCTACGAGAAGCTTTGGAGGACGGGCCTTCAGACAGTAAAAGTGAAATTCAGTATGTACTGGACCTGAGAACAAAACTCCACACTTTGGGGCGGCTCTC
>NW_015505899.1:204662-211134 GCF_001515645.1 Sinocyclocheilus grahami
CGCGAACTTTACGAACTCTTGGGCATTAAATCGATTCGCACCAGCGTTTATCACCCACAAACAGACGGTCTGGTCGAACGATTTACTCGCACATTAAAAACCATGATTCGGAAGTTCGTTCACGAAGACGCCAAAAATTGGGACAAATGGCTGGAACCCCTCTTGTGTGCCGTGCGTGAGGTCCCCCAAGCCTCCACAGGGTTTTCCCCCTTTGAGCTTCTCTACGGACGTCAACCCCTGTTGGACGTCCTACGAGAAGCTTTGGAGGACGGGCCTTCAGACAGTAAAAGTGAAATTCAGTATGTACTGGACCTGAGAACAAAACTCCACACTTTGGGGCGGCTCTCTATGGAGAATTTGTTGCAGGCTCAGGGCAAAGCCGATTGTACAACAGGGGAACCAGATTACGCGAATTTGCACCGGGAGAGAAAGTACTCGTATTACTCCCAACTTCTAGTTCCAAATTACTCGCCAAGTGGCAAGGACCCTTTGAGGTCACACGGCGAGTGGGAGATCTCAACTATGAGGTAGTGCGCTCAGACAGGAGGAGAGCACCTCTCGCCCTCCCAACTCACTGATGTGGCCAAGGTGCAAGCAGAGTTTGCAGATGTGTTCTCGCCCCTGCCTGGTCGCACAGACCTCATCCAGCACCACATTGAGACTGAGCCGGGTGTGGTGGTGCGCATCCGGCCGTATCGGCTGCCTGAACACAAAAAAAAGTAGTTCAGACGGAATTAGAGGCAATGCTAGATATGGGAGTAATAGAGGAATCCAACAGTGATTGGGCGAGCCCGATAGTTTTAGTGCCTAAAACAGACGGCTCGGCCCAGTTCTGTGTGGATTATCACAAGGTGAATGCTGTGTCGAAGTTCGACGCATATCCAATGCCGCGGGTTGACGAACTACTTGATCGGCTGGGTGCTGCTCGATTTTACTCGACACTGGATTTAACGAAGGGATATTGGCAGATCCCCTTATCACCAATATCCAAAGAAAAGATGGCTTTCACCACGCCGTTTGGATCACACCAATTCGTAACGCTTCCTTTCGGGTTGTTCGGGCGCCGGCCACCTTTCAGCGGCTCATGGGCCAGATCCTCCGGCCGCATGCTGCGTATGCCTTTGCCTATTTGGATGACATTATCATCTATAGCAACGACTGGCAGCGGCATATGCAGCATCTGCGGGCGGTCCTGAGATCGCTGAGAGATGCTGGGCTAATGGCCAACCCGAAAAAGTGTGCGGTTGGGCGTGTGGCGGTACGGTATCTGGGCTTCCACTTGGGTCACCGGCAGGTGCATCCCCAAATTGATAAGACGGCAGCAGTTGCGACCTGTCTTAGACCCAAGACCAAAAAGGAGGTGAGGCAGTTCCTGGGTCTGGCAGGATATTATAGAAGGTTTGTATCTAAGTATTCGGACCTCACCAGCCCGCTGACTGACCTCACTAAAAAGGAAGCCCCAGACGCGGTCCAGTGGACGGAGCAGTGCCAGCAGGCTTTCACCCAGGTAAAGGCTGCTCTGTGTGGCGGGCCGCTCCTGCACTCCCCTAACTTCTCTCTCCCTTTTTTATTGCAGACTGATGCGTCGGACAGGGGGCTGGGCGTGGTCCTGTCCCAGGAGATAGAGGGGGAGGAAGGGCCGGTGCTGTACATCATTCGGAAGCTCTCAAAGAGGGAGACGATGTACAGCACCATTGAGAAGGAATGTCTGGTGATCAGATGGGCCGTCCTCACCCAGGGGGGCGTGGTTCAGCGAGGTCTGCACCGGGAGAGAGAGGCAGTGCGTAAGTAGGTCAAGCGCAAATGATAATCTCGTTTCAGTAATTGGTGTGGAGAGACCAGATAAAAGGGGCCACCTGGAGCATGGAAGGCAGAGAGAGACTGACTGGGAACACGAGCCACCCTGGAAGCCGGGCCACTGGAGCACAAAGCATATACAGAGCTATATTCTGAGTTATTGACAGAGAGTTTGAATGCGCAGTGAGCACCTTGTTCTGTTGTATATACCGAGAGACTTAAATAAAAGCTCATGTCCCAGTATGCCGACCCTGTCTTCTTCCTTCCGCCCTCTTGAACCATATCACACTGATGCTTTATTTTAAGTTATCTCTGGCTATCATCCATATACAGTTCATGGTGTCATTATCTGTGCAACCAAAGTATTTCATATGTATAGTGTGAGTACAGAAATCATGATTGTCAATCGGACTGCATAGTGTAAGCACATAAATCATGAGCTTTGGCTTTACATCGCATACAATCTTCTCGTACAGTGTGAGTTGGTACCTTGCTGAAATCGCACGGAAATCGCACAGTCATCGCACAGTGTATGTCCAGCTTAATAGCTGGAGTTTAGCAATCTCCATAGGAGATGTGATCTCCAGGAGTGCTGTCATGCAGAGTGCACTAAGCTCAATTGACTTTAAAGGCTCAAACTGATCTTTTTGTAGTGCCTGTAAGACTACTAAGAGATCCCAAGAGGGGATGAGGTGAAGTCTCGGAAGATTAATCTCCGTGCACTTCTCAGGAATCTAATAATAAGATTGTGCTTTCCTACTGAACTTCCGTCCACAGTGTGAGTTTTCATTTGCTGCTATCGGAGCCACGTATACTTGTGGATAGAGATAGGTGCCTTTCCAGGCCCTCTTGGAAAAAGGGAAGCACTGATCCAAAACCACGTCTTCCCCACAGAATGAGCACCAAGCACTCCACAAGTCCCACTTCAGGGCATTTAACCACCAGGCGGAGGGGGCTCTCGCCTGAGTGATTGTGTCTATCACTGCTGTCGATATCCCTGTAAATTCTTCGTCACATAAAGGGACCAAGTGTGGAGGTTCCAGAGGTATGGGGGCAGGTTCCACACTGTACCCTGCTCCTGACAAAGAAGGTTCTTCCTCAGGAGGATTTGCCACGGAAAAGAAAAAAAAGAAAAAGAAGAAACAAACAAAATGACTAGTTGTGAGACTGTGTTCAGTCATAAATCACATATAATTAATTCTTGAACTTTCCACCATCCGTTACTGGAAATGAAATTACTTGTTGATATTGCCCGATCTCAAAAGAGTTTACACACGCTTTTGGTCTGTGAACTGGATCTTGCTCTGAACGTGCACTGGCTGTGGAGGCTTGGCACGGGTTTCAAAATTAAATCACAGAGGGTGATCTCACATATATTTTTTGTCTCCTGTTCATTGCTATGGTTATCACTGTGTAAATCATTACTATTTTGAGAATAAATCCAGCATAATCTTATTAGATAACTTTGCAGCATGTATGTGTCCGAAAAACAAAAGTTTCATACTAATTCTGAATGGATTATAACCTAGAAAGTTTGCAAAGCAATATGTATTTAAATTTACATTTTCCCACACATATGAGCAACGTTTGGTGCAAAATGAAAATGAAAATTCAATTATATATTTGCCATTTTCTACACTAGTTTTATTATGTAAATGAAATACGCTTTATAAATTGCAAAATGAAAATGAAAATGTATTACCCAAATTGATTAGATATGTTTAACATGTCCAAGCAAAAACTATAACAAAATTATAATTTAAATGCTGTTTTTCCTAAATGCATTTAGACTTACAGGTAGGGCATAGGGATTGCATTTTCGTTACAATACCGTATGGTAATTGTAGCAAAATGCAGTGTGAATTTCAAAATGAGAATTTTATTTTTATTTCCATTTCATATTTTATTCCTCTCTTTTAATCCGTAATGAAGCGCACGTCCTGTGAAACCTAAGCGTCACCTGCCCCATGATCTCTCACTGTTTACAGCCAAAGGACACTGTGATTGATGCACGTGACTTTAAATATTAAGTTAACTCATCTTGGCTGTGACAGCTATGCCTAGATCTGGTGAAGTGTCATCTGGGGCAGACAGAGGAGTAGCAGCATTTTTTTGTTTGCTTATGTGCATGAATTGGAATATAAACAGTGAGCAATCTTGATGCAGGTGCAACACTTAGGTGTCGCATGCTTCATGGATAAGAAGAGAGGAATAAAATGAAAAAAAAAAAATTCTCAGAAAAGCTGTGGAACTGACTTCTCCATGTTCCCAATTGGCTTTGAACCTTCTGCGTTTGCCACCAATTCTCAAAATACCCCAGACAACTAGTGATGGGACGATTGATACCGGGGCTCCGATGGTCCGATGCAGTTTTCAAACCACTATTGTATCACACATTGTGCCGATGCTTGTATCGAAATGACAATACCATGTGATTGATGATGTTTGAGGCTTTGAACATCATGCAGTATCGGAAGGTCGGACAGCTGGATTGAAAAAAATGGGCGCTTCACGATCCCACCTGATGCATAAAAGGAAAATGTTTATTCAGTTACTTCAAGGGCTGTCAGTAGGACATTTAATCATGTTTTAAAGCTGGGGTCTCAGAGACCCTGAACAGAACATAAGAGTAACAGCTCACCCAAAATATTTTTTTTCAGCTATACACGTCAGTTATTAATTATGATCACATACTTGTGTATTTTATATTATTGATCAATATGTGAATCCGTTGACAAAGCTACACATGACATGAGTTGTGGTCTCATTGGCAAATTAAAATAGATGAGATTATACCAGATTAGACAGAATTGTATTGATCCCAGATTGATTCTCTTGTATGTCTTCCGAAGCTTTGTTTGGTCACAATCTTTTTCAAACCATCTACTCTGCAATGATTTGTCAGATATGGTAGAGAAAACAAGCTTAGGAGTGAACTCAAAATTGAGTGGGCTCTGGAGCGGACTCATAGACTGGAGATAACTCTGGAATTAACTCTTAGACTTGAGTGGGCTCTGGAGCAGACTCATAGACTGGAGCGGGCTCGGGAGTGAACTCGTAGACTTGAGTGGGCTCTGGAGTGAACTCAAACTGGAGCATGCTCTGAAGCGGACTCTGAGGGCTGCTGGACTGGAGCAGGATCTTGATTGGACTCTGAGGGCTCCCAGACTGGAGCGGGTTTACGAGTGGACTGTGAGGGCTCTCGGACTGAATCAGGCTCTTGAGTGGACTCTGACAGCAAACGGACTGGAGCGGGTTCTGGAGTGAACTCGGAGGGCTCCAGGACTGGAGCGGGCTCTTGAGTCCTTACAGGTAGGTTCTGGTTATGATGCATTACATTCCCCTCTTGGCGGAGCTGCAAGTACCTGGAGAAGTTCCAGAAATCCAATGACTTTACCAGCTCCATCTCCCATTGTAATAAGGGCTCATGCAGACAGAGGTTAAAAGTGATTTTAAAGTCTGCATCGTTGCAACCCAGCCTTTCCACACCCACAAAGGCCCGCACCTCCATTCCCTTCTGGCAAAGTACTGCCAGTCCTTGGAGATGGACTTGTCTCTCAGGGAGCAGAGTCTTGTCTCTAATGCTGCTGGATCAGTAATGGCTGCAGTATTCAGTCACAGAATGAGGCAATAGAAGCTTTATTGTAGTCCCAAAACAGTAATCCACATCAAGGCAAAAAGCAGAAAACATTGCACAAGTCCTAGGCTTTTTCGCTCTGATGGCCTGCACCCCAGCAGAGTCGGAGCGTAACTCCTGTCGGACAACATCTCCAGGACGCTGCGCACCATATGACTAGTAAGTCAAATCTCAAATAACTGCCCTGATGACTTTTGTTCTACCCGCTTAAATTATAGAAGTACTTCCGCTGTACAATCTTTAAAGACTGTGTCTGTTCCCCGAATAGTGAGGTCAAAATATAAATTTAATGCAGGATCTTGCGTTTACTGACCTAATAAACTATTTTGGAGTCAAGCAAAACGTCACCGGTCCCACTCATCGTTTTAATCATACGCTAGATTTAATTATATCGCATGGAATTTATCTTTCTGATATAGATATCATACCTCAAATAGATGATGTTACTGACCATTTCCTTGTATCGTGCATGCTACATATTACTGATATTAACTATATGCCTCCGCGTTATCGTCCGGGCAAAACTATTGTTCCAGCCACCAAAGACAGATTCACAAATAACCTGCCTGATTTATCTCAACTGCTCTGCGTACCCATAAATACACAAGAACTGGACGAAATGACTAGCAACATGGGCACTATCTTCTCTAATACATTATAAGCTGTTGCCCCCATCAAATTGAAAAAGGTTAGAGAAAAACGTACTGCGCCATGGTACAACAGTAATACCCATTCTCTCAAGAAAAAAACTTGTAGTCTTGAGCGCAAATGGAGAAAAACTAACTTGGAAGTTTTTAGAATTGCGTGGAAAAACAGTATGTCCAGCTATAGACAGGCTCTAAAAGCTGCCAGGGCCGAGCATATCCACAAACTCATAGAAAATAACCAAAACAATCCTAGGTTTTTATTTAGCACAGTGGCTAGATTAACAAATAACCAGACGCCACCCGATCTAAATATTCCCTCACAGTTTAATAGTAATGACTTTATGAATTTCTGCACTGATAAAATAGATAACATCAGAAATACAATAAAAAA
>NW_015505899.1:211347-221726 GCF_001515645.1 Sinocyclocheilus grahami
ATCATGACATACTCATAGATCGATTACAAAACTATACAGGTATTCAAGGGCAGGCTTTAAGATGGTTTAGATCCTACCTGTCCGATCGCTACCACCTTGTTCTTTTAAATGGGGAGTCATCTCAATTATCACCAGTAAAATATGGAGTGCCACAAGGATCTGTCCTAGGTCCGCTGCTATTTTCAATATACACGTTGCCCCTTGGTAATATTATTAGAAAATACGGGCTTAGTTTCTACTGTTATGCTGATGATACACTATATATCTCAACAAGACCAGATGAAACTTCTAAATTATCTAAGCTTAACAGAGTGTGTTAAAAATGTAAAAGATTGGATGACCAGTAATTTTCTCATATTAAATTCGGATAAGACAGAGATATTACTTATTGGACCAAAACACAATACACAGAATCTCTTGGATTACAATTTGCAACTAGACGGATGTACTGTTACTTCCTCTACAGTCAAAAATCTGGGTGTTATATTAGATAGCAACTTGTCTTTTGAAAATCATATTTCCCATGTTACAAAATCAGCATTCTTCCATCTTAGAAACATTGCCAAGCTACAAAACATGTTACCTGTTTCTGATGCAGAAAAGCTAGTTCATGTATTCATAACCTCTAGACTGGACTATGGTAATGCACTGCTAGGTGGTTGTCCTGCATCTTCAATAAACAAGCTACAGTTAGTCCAAAATGCAGCGGCTAGAGTCCTTACAAGGACAAGAAAATATGATCATATTAACCCAATTTTACAGTCTCTGCACTGGCTACCTATTAAGTTCCATATCAGTTACAAAATATTATTACTTGCCTATAAGGCCCTTAATGGGTTAGCTCCTGCGTACCTAACTAGTCTTCTACCACGCTACAATCCATCATGCTCCCTAAGGTCGCAAAACTCTGGACTTTTGGTAGTACCTAGGATAGCAAAGTCCACTAAAGGAGGTAGAGCTTTTTCACATTTGGCTCCCAAACTCTGGAGTAGCATTCCTGATAACGTTCGGGGTTCAGACACTCTCTCTTTAAAGGGAACAGCAGCTACGCTACTTATGTCTCTATTTGTTTCTCTGTTTTTGTCACGGGATTGACAGGATTTACACAAGCTTCAGTCTGGATCCAGAACACCTGAGAAGAGATGATGCCAACCCCTCAGAGGACCTCAGATGATGCCAACCCTGAAACAACATACAGAACTACCACATTTTGCTATAAGTTTGATTGCATCATATAATAATTGCTGTTAATAGTGTTCATCGTCTGTTTGATTACGTCTTTAATTGATTTTTCCGTACATTTCTGCCATATGTACATTAACTGACAGTCACCACTGATAAGCTACTACTAAATATTGTAGAAACTTAATTTGCTGTAAAGTTGCTTTGCAACGATTTTTATTGTGAAAAGCGCTATACAAATAAACTTGAATTGAATATCGTCCTCTTTTGGAAGGTGAAACAGTAGTTTCACTTTCACAATGAAACACACAGAACACAAACACACACGCATCTTCACGACATGGCGGCAGCAACAATACTACAGCGAGAATAAAAGTTACGCCTTCTTTCTTTGCATGAACATTTGGGCGGCGTTATGCAAATCTTCCCACATCGTGACGTAGACATGTGGGGGCATGTTAGAACAAGCCGTTTTAGGTAGGTGTGGTTGATTCCTAACTTTATAAAGAATATCTCTTTGGATTTGAGACTTTAGTCTTTGCAACTTTGCAGATCTTCTTTATGCACCAAGAGCTTGTAACACTTCAAAGAGAAAGGAAAAATTGAAATTATACGCATTATATGACCCCTTTAATAGGCAGCTCCCCTAAAATGCAAATTTTTGCATGTTTACAAGGTTGATGCCTCCCCCTATCATGGGTTCTATAAGTAGGAAGCTCCTTTGTTTAAGCAACAAAGTATAGACACTGCCTCCCCCACAAGCAGGCCATTTTCTTCCTAGGCTCCTGTGATTGTTAGCCTGGTTGAGCTTGGGCCTCCCCTGCGGGGTTCTGTAAGCAGGTCCTCTGCTCCCATGAAAAAGCTCAGTGTGAACCCCGGTCTGCAATGGTTAACGCAGAGTTGTACCCTCCCCTTTACTGGGATACCTTCTATTCGGATCTACACCCTTTTCAGACTCAGGAAGGCTTCTGAGATCCTGGCACAGCTGACAGTAACACCGCTGCTTGCAAATGTTCTCTGGTGGGAACAGCTTACCCTTTCTCTCTAACAAGGTACTTTTATTTGTATCTATCACCGCTAGCTTGAGCCTAGTCAGTGTTAAGAATCACATAATTTTGTGTGAGTGTCGAACTCCCTTCACTCCCAAGGGTCGTTCTGCTGAGTCCTCAGCTCCCCAGAGAATCTGTCTCTGAGCCCTGATGAGAAGGGGCTTTTGCTTGTTAGTATCCCTTCTCATTGGTAAGCATATGTGAATAAGGAATGCTGGTCTATTAAGAATCTGACCGGGTCAAAATGGGTTATGCACCTTGTTATTGAAAAAAGCTGCTCTGCTGGCGTTTCTAGGGGCTGAACCAGATCCCCCGTGGTATAGTGACACTCAAGGAAACTAACTTGCTTCCCTGTACCAGTATTTCCTTGAAGGTAATGTAGAAGACTGGCCATATCTTGAGTTCTTACCAGACCTTGAGCTCTTGCGCCCACCCCGGTAAGAAAGGGAGGAAGGATTAAATGCTGGGACTTTCCTTGATTATGGGAAAGGCCATAATCCATCTAGGTTCTCCATTCAGTGGCCAAACCCAAAGGTTCCACAACTCCAGGTGAGGGTGATAGATTGTGCCCTGTGCCTGTGGTCTGAGCAGAATCTCCCAAAGGACACCACTGTATAAGTCTGAATAAATCTGAAAACCACACCTGAGACAGCCAAAACGAAGCTACCAGTAACAGTGATGGAGGTGCCAGAGAAAACCAGTGATAGAGGAGCCAGAGAAAACCAACGTGATGTAGTGTATGGACCAATCAGACTCACCATTTTTCATTAGATTTAACAAATCAATTATTCATTAGATTAACAAATAGTCATAGACCCCTCACCCAATAAACATACTGGGTGCCAGGATGTCTGCGAACGACACCAGGCCCCTGGTCACCATGGCAACCACGACACCTTTTGCTAGACCAGATACATTTTATGACTCAATGGCATGTTGAGAGTTCTCCCTCTCACTACATTTTCCATATGAATTCGTCTTCTGATGATCTAAACGAGAGTGTATATTATATGTTGGTACATAGGCAATATATTAGTGTTCTAAGAATCTTTAGTAAGTTGATTCGAATTACATTTGCAAATTACCATGCCCTCACACAAAGGGTCGTAAAACTTCTCATAGTTCATCTCACAAATGGAATATTATTGTAACGAATCAGCTCATGGGAAATATGAATAATTAATCATAACTAGTTAATGGTAATTTGCAAATGTAGCTTGGATCAAAATTACTAAAGACTCTTAGAACATTAATATGTTGCGTAGGTGTAAACATACAATATACACTCTCAATTAGATCATCAGAAGACTAATTCATAGATACTAAACATGGTAGGGTTATATATATGTAAGATGACAGGAAGGAATGTTTCAATCATAAGCCTGCATAAAACAGTATACCATCTCAAAGACAAAATACACGATGACAATAATATACACCCATGACCTGAAGGCTATGTGTGTTCATTCAAATAAAATGGTTCCTATGAATTAATTAGTAGAAAAATCCATTCCTACTGTGCCTTGGGGATTTTCCTTATGAAAAGACAGTGCTTTTCCCTGCTCACATTCCATGAGGTCGTAAAAGTATCTGGTGTCAGGGTTGCCATGGTTTGGTGTCATTTGCAGACATCCTGGCATCCAGTTTATTGGGTGAGGGGACTGTGGCAATTTGTTAATCTAATGAAGAACTGATTTGTTAAATCAAATGAAAAATTGTGTGTTTGATTGGTCCAGACGCTACATTATTCAGTTGACATGTAAATATAAAATGTACCCTTTACAGGTAACGTCTCAGTAATGTATGTAACCCTCGTTCCCTGATGGAGGGAAAAGAGACGTTATGTTGTGACGACATAAGGGGTCTGACTTGGGAGCCTCAATCACTTCAGAGAAAAGGCCAATGAGAATTGGCGGGTGGTTTTTGCATGCCACTCCCCAGGACATACGGGTATATAAGGCAGCGTGTTATGTTTCAATCCACGTAAAATATTAAACTATAATGAATTTATCATTTAGCATAAAGGAATCAATGTCTTTAGTACTAAGTGACATAGTCATGCAACCAACGTGGAGGACATTTCACTCGTGATGAAGACCTTTCAAGAACAGATGGAGCAACAACTTGAGTAGGAAAGTTTACAAGTTCATTCGTAGGCAACACAGTAGATGGAGTGGCAAGGGCAAGGAGTGGCAAGGGCACAAGTTCATTCTCAATGACATTGTCCATAGGTGCACAAGCTGGAGAAAGCTGAGACGCATGCCAAGTTTTTAGCATTTGACAACTGGTAAGGGCATGAACCAAGCTGACGTACAATTTTCAAAGGCTTTGAAAATCTAGGATGTCCTTTTGGAACATGAACTGGAATTTGTAAATGCACCCAGTCTCCAGGTTTGAACTCAGGAGTACAAGCTCTTCATCTCAGGTCTGTGTATGTTCTCATCTTCTTTTGAGACAATGACACTTTTTGACTAACAGCAGCATCTTTACTGCTTAAGTAATAGGAAGAGGGAGAACATTGAGACGAGTATGCATTTTCCTACTACAAAGTAACTCAGAAGGAGACCGTCCAGCAGCAGGATGTGGAGTAGCATGGTAGGTTTGAAGAAACTCTGTTACTGTTGATTTCCATGGCTTTCCAGACAGAATAGCAGATTGAATAAAACTTTTCAGTACTCTATAAAATCTTTCGATAGCTCCATTTGCAGCTGGATGATATACTGACATATGTATGTGTTGAATGTTTCTAACTTTCAGAAATGCAGCAAACTCCACTGACTTGAATTGACATCCATTGTCAGATACAATGTAGTGAGGATAGGGCTGGACAATAATTCAATATCAATATGTATCGCGATATAATTTTTTTCAATAACGGTGATATGATTTTTAAACACATTTCCGATATTTCGATATACCTTACCAGTGTTTCCCATACATTGATTTAGTTGTGGCGTTTGACTTCGTTGAATAAACATGAGCACTGCACGTTTCAAAATCAAAACGCGTTGCATGTGTTTTATATGAATGTATCTCTGAAGGGAACCGACTGTCTTCAGAATAGTTTAGATGGCATTTTTATCTGATAAAGTACCGTTCATGAGCAGAGCTGCTTTGCTTACAGCCATTACTGGAGAAACCGTTAGTTCCACCGCTCTCACAGCGCCTCCTGCTGGCAGACAATCAGTTTGCATTTTCAATAATAAACCCATTTCCAGCAACATGCTTTTGTATTTACACTATTTTTTTGTTTTTTGAAGCAACTCGGAACATGTTTCATACTCGTTATCCTGGTTAATGCACGTTTCAATCTATAAGAATAATCAGCCTACACTACCAGTCAAAGGTTTTTGAACTGCAAGATTTTTTATGTTTCTTAAAGAATTATCTTCTGCTCACCAAGCCTGCATTTATTTGATCCAAAATGCACCAAAAGCAGTAACATTTTGAAGGTTGTAAAGGTGCAACACGGACATTTGTAGTCTTATCAGAAGACAAGCAAACTTAACAACTCTTAATCTGTTCGTTAACCAAGCAGTCAATCACAGGCCACCAGTAAAGTTCACGAATGTGCTGTTTCGTGCGCACTATTCCTTGATGACCTTCATGGGTCAGATTCATCAAGACACGTCGTAATGAAACAGGAACAACAAGACGTGATCCTCTAAACACGTAATCCTTTTGCACATTAAGTTTATCACGTATTGTCATGGTGTAAAGAACAGAAACAGCTCTTTGTTAATAATTGAAATCTTTTCTGGGAGCGTCCTAGGCTTTTTCGCGCTGATGGCCTGCACCTCAGCAGAGTCGGAGTGGAACTCCTGTCGGACAGGATCTCCAGGATGCTACGCTCCATATAACTAGTAAGACAATTCTCAAATAACTGCTATGATGGCTTTTGTTCTACCCGCTTAAATAATAGAAGTACTTGCGCTGTCCAATCTATAAAGACTCTGTCTGTTCCCCGAGTAGTGAGGTCAAAATATAAATTGAATGCAGGATCTAGAAAAAATCTGATCGCGATTAAACCAGAAAAATGTCAAATAAATGAACAAAAACTATTTTTTAAGTTTAGACTAAACTTTAGATCACATATCTTCTCTAATACATTAGAAGCTGTTGCCCCCATCAAATTGAAAAGGGTTTGAGAAAAATGTACTGCGCCATGGTACAACAGTAATATCCATTCTTTCAAGAAGGAAATTCCTAGTCTTGAATGCAAATGGTGAAAAACTAACTTGGAAGTTTTTAGAATTGCATGGAAAAACAGTATGTCCAGCTATAGCTAAAAGCTGCCAGGTCCGAGCATATCCACAAACTCATAGAAAATAACCAAAACAATCCAAGGTTCTTATTTAGCACAGTGGCTAGATTAACAAATAACCAGACCCCACCCAAACTAAATATTCCCCCACAGTTTAATAGTAATGACTTTATGAATTTCTTCACTGATAAAATAGATAACATCAGAAATACAATAACAAATGTAGATTCTAGAGCATCTAATACTTCAGCTTCATTCATCACACCCAAAGATAAACTGCAGTGCTTTACAAATATAGAACAGGAAGAGCTAAATAAACTTCTCACTGCATCTAAACCAGCAACATGCCTATTAGATCCTGTATCCACTAAATTACTGAAAGAGTTGTTACCTGTAGCAGAAGAGCCGCTTATCAATATTATTAACTCGTCGTTATCTTTAGGTCACGTCCCAAAATCATTCAAGCTGGCGGTTAAGCCTCTTATTAAGAAACCACAACTAGATCCCAGTGAACTGGCAAATAACAGACCCATTTCAAATCTTCTTTTTATGTCTAAAATTTTAGAAAAGTTGTGTCTGCTCAATTGTGCTCCTTCCTGCAAAAAAATTATCTCTATGAAGAATTTCAGTCAGGTTTCAATCACCATCATAGCACAGAAACGGCACTTGTTAAAATTACAAATGACCTCCTACTTTTGTCAGACCAAGGCTGCATCTCATTGCTAGTTTTACTTGATCTTAGTGCTGCGTTCGACACTATAGATCATGACATATTCATAGATCGATTACAAAACTATACAGGTATTGAAGGGCAGGCTTTAAGATGGTTTAGATCCTACCTGTCTGATCGCTACCACTTTGTTTATTTAAACGGGGAGTCATCTCAATTATCACCAGTAAAGTATGGAGCGCCACAAGGATCTGTCATAGGTCCTCTGCTATTTTATGTTGCCCCCTGGTAATATTATTAGAAAATACGGGATTAGTTTCCACTGTTATGCTGATGATACTCAACTATATATCTCAACAAGACCAGATTAAATTGATAAATTATCTAAGCTAACAGAGTGTGTTAAAAATGTAAAAGATTGGATGACCAAAACCAACAGTACACAGAATCTCTTGGATTACAATTTGCAACTAGACGGATGTACTGTTACTTCCTCTACAGTCAAAAATCTGGGTGTTATATTAGATAGCAACTTGTCTTTTGAAAATCATATTTCCCATGTTACAAAAACAGCATTCTTCCATCTTAGAAACATTGCCAAGCTACAAAACATGTTAACTGGTTCTGATGCAGAAAAGCTAGTTCATGCATTCATGACCTCTAGACTGGACTACTGTAATGCACTGCTAGCTGGTTGTCCTGCATCTTCAATAAACAAGCTACAGGTAGTCCAAAATGCAGCGGGTAGAGTCCTTACAAGGTCAAGAAAATATGGCCATATTACCCCAATTTTAGTCTTGGCACTGGCTACCTATTAACTTCCATATCAGTTACAAAATATTATTACTTACCTATAAGGCCTTTAATGAGTTAGCTCCTGCGCACATAACTAGTCTTCTACCACGCTACAATCCATCATGCTCCCTAAGGTCGCAAAACTCTTAACTTTTGGTAGTATCTAGGATAGAAAAGTCCACTAAAGGAGGTAGAGCTTTTTCGCATTTGACTCCCAAACTCTGGAATAGCCGTCCTAATAACCTTCGGATTTCAGACACACTCTCTCTGTTTAAATCTAGATTAAAGACATATCTCTTTGGCCAAGCATTCAAATAATGCATCTCATAATCGTGTACTGCAGTTATATCTGATCAAATGCACATTATTATTCTTTATCTTGGGTTAAACAAATCAATTTTGCTTGGTTGGAACAGCAGCTATGCTAATTATGTCTCTATTTGTTTCTCTGTTTTTGCCACGGGATTCACCAGGGTTGAGGGTTGTTAGGTTTTCTCTTGTTTAAGAGAGTCATCTTGCTGAAGCCTCTGCTCCCCAGAGCTCTGCTTAGGCAGTATATGAGTTGTAGGCTCTTTCTTTGTGAGCCTCATTAACTGCCTCTGGTGCTGAGTGTAGTCAGGGCTCCTCTCGTTTAGAGAGTCGTTATGCTGAGACCTCCACTCTTAAGAGCCCCCTACCAGGGTTGAGCTTTGTTAGATTTCCTCTCGTTTAAGAGAATCATTTTGCTGGAGCCTCCGCTCCCCAGAGCCCCACTTAGGCAGTAATATGAGTTGTAGACTCTTTCTTTTTGAGCCTCACTAACTGCCTCTGGGCTGAGTGTTGTCAGGTCTCCTCTCGTTTTAGAGAGTCGTTATGCTGAGACCTCCGCTCTTAAGAGCTCCTAAACTAGGGCTGAGTGTTGTTAGGCTTCCTCTCGTTTAAGAGAGTCATCCTGCTGAAGCCTCTGCTCTTCAGAGCTCTGTCTTTGGCAGTAATATGAGTTTGTAGGCTCTTTTCTTTTTGAGCCTCACTAACTGCCTCTGGCGTTGAGTGCAGCTAGGTCTCCTCTCACTTTAGACAGTCGTTATGCTGAAACCTCCACTCTTAAGAGTTCCCCTACCAGGATCGAGTGTCGTTAGGCTTCCTCTCATTTAGGAGAGTCATCCTGCTGAAGCCTCCGCTCTCCAGAGCACCGCTTAGGCAGAAATATGGGTTCGTAGGCTCTCCCCTTTTGAGCCACACTAACTGCCTCTGGCGTTGAGTGTAGCTAGGTTACCTCTCGCTTTAGAGAGTCGTTATGCTGAGATCTCCCCTCATAAGAGCCCCTCAACTATGGTTGAGTGTTGTTAGGCTTCCTCTCATTTAAGAGAGTCATTCTGCTGAAGCCTCCACTTTGCATAGCTCCGCTTAGGCAGTATTAATGTGTAGGCTCATGAGCCTCACTAACTGCCCTGGCGTTGAGTGTAGCCAGGTCTCCTCTCATTCTAGAGAGTCGTTATGCTAAGACCTCCACTCTTAGAGGTCCGTACTTTGGTAGGTGAGCTAGTCTACGATGCTGGCGAGCTTTGAGTCTGCCTGTAGAGGTTTGTGGCTCGGGTCCTGGCAAAAGCGATTTGGCTGGGGCAGGGATGGTGTTCCTTGAGTCCTTGACTTAAGGAATCCAGTTTTTGGGCACTCATCCCTCAGCATGGTGGCGTGTGTAGACCGTTCCCCTAGCGCCCTCTAGAGGACGCAGCGTCTCGTTCCCTTTCGAAAGGGAACGTCTCAGGTTACGCATGTAACCATGGTTCCCTGAGAACAGGGAACGAGACGCTGCATCTCATTTCCATGCTTCGGGCAACAAGACGCTGCGTCTCATTGCCATGCTTCGGGCGTCATACCTGTGCCTCCTCAGACAAAAAAAGAGGATGACGTATTCCACAGGTGCTCCTTTTATACTCGCAGTCGCTCATTTGCTTACGTCATAGGCTTCCACCTGCCAATGTTAAGTTCATTGTTCATTCCGGCCGCTCAGCGGTGGTACAGGAGCTGTGGCGACGGGACGTGACGTCTCCGTTCCCTCCTTCAGGGAGCAAGGGTTACATACGTAACCGAGACGTTCCCTTTCAGTCGGTCACTCTCGACATCACATCGGAGGACCGACGAATTGGGATCCTACCAAAAGGCCACAGCTACCGCCCCTTCCAGTGTCCTGTGGAAGCCACCTGCGCTCCCCAAACCAGCTGGACCGTCTGGGGGTGGAGTCGCCATTCTCCCGGGAGCGCAGCTCGGGACAGCTCGTCGGCTGCCCGGTTGAGCAACCCAGGAATGTGAACAGCACGAAGCGACCTCAGATGATTCTGACTCCTGAGGAGGAGGTGGCGGCCGAGTTGCGATAAGCGACGGCAGCGCAGACCACCTTGTCGGCTGATGTACGCAACGGTCGCTGTGTTGTCTGTGC
>NW_015505899.1:221766-237724 GCF_001515645.1 Sinocyclocheilus grahami
GCCAGTGCAGTTGGGGCCCCGTCCAAACCCCTGACACTGCAAGCCTGTTGTACGTGGCCCCCCAGCCGGTGGTTGAGGCATCCGTGCAAACCCCAGCATGCCTGGAGACCTGCTCCAGGGGCACTCCTGCCTGGAGGAACGCAAGGTCTGACCACGGGGTGAAAGTTTGGCAGGAGGCCGGTGTAACTTGAACACGGAAGGTGCCTCATTGCCACGCCCACCTCGGGACTCGGCCATGGAACCAGTGCTGCAGCGGTCTCATATGGAGCAGCCCCAGCGGCGTGACTGCCGCCGTAGCTGCCATATGCCCCAGGGGGTCTGGTGTGTGTAACACTGACCTGCGTTCGAGCAGAGGGTGCGTGGGTAGTTCGTTGGTTTGTCCTCCCGATCTGCCCACTGCTGCTCACTGGCGAGACAGGAGGGTGAGTGTGATACGCACTAGATCGTCCACAACCCCCCGTCCCCTCTAGGGACCCAGAAATAGAGGAATTGCTCTTTGTCGAGAATTTCAGTGGTGGAAAAAGATGAAAAGATTCTCTGACCGGCCCTCCTCCGGGTGAGGGAGTGGTGTGCTTACCATCTCCTGAAGAGCACGTCCCTCCACCTCTGGGTTGCCCGTCTCCAGGCCACTCGGCAAGTTCTCCACCGTGTCGCCGAAAGGCCGGCCTGGGACATGGGGGCATTCAAGAATCGTGTCTTGTCCGTCTCGCGCATGTCAGCCAGTCACAGCCAGAAATGGCGCTCCCAGACAACCATAGTGGACATCGCACGACCCAGAGACGCGCCGTAACCTTCGTCGCTTGTGGCACGAGGTCCACCGTGGTGCGGAGTTCTCTTCCGGGTCGTGACCACCCTCGTGCAAGTCCCTCAGTGCCTTGGCCTGGTGCACTTGCAATCACGCCGTAGCGTGTAAGGCGGAGGCAGCTTCTCCACAGGTCGTATAGGCATCGCTGGCCAGTCGAGTACCTACAGACCCGGGAGTGGAGGCACGGTTCTCTCTGCCGGTTGGAGGCGGTATTAGGACACAACTACATTCACCGGGGGGACCCTTGTAACCCCCTATCTGCCCCACCATCGAGGGTGGTGAGGGAGGAGGATCCAGCAAATCAGTTTCCGGCAGTAAAAAGGTGCCGTCCACGACCTGTTGAGCTCCTCATGCACCTCCGGGAAGAAAGGCACCGAGGCGGGGCACTGAGAACCAGTACGGACCACCCCGAGAACCAATCGTGCAACCTTGAGGGCTCGGGACACGGTGAAAGTCTTCACTCGAGCCCTACCCCTACGGCAGCCCGGGAAAGCATAGCCATTATTTCTGGATCCGATTCAGGCATTGCTACGGTCCCGGAGGAGAGCAGCACAGCCGAATCTTCCTCCGTCCCACTCGACACGGGAAACCACCACCACTGAAGCGCCGTCCGCCAATAAAAAGAGCTCTCCAAGAGCACGCTGAACTCATTCAGTCTTCTTCTCTCAGTAGAGTAGTCAGGAGCAGAACGATGTGATCGCTCGGCTCCGAAGCGAAAAGCTGAATATGCACTGCATCTGCTGCCTACTTATACTCACGCTGTGATCAGCAGCATCTGGATGCAATAATCGCATGCCAATGTGCATTGGCTCGTTTAGTTTACACTCAAAGTAGATTGGTCCCTCTAAGCGAGATCCCAATTCGTCGGTCCTCCAACCATGGTTACATGCGTAACCTGAGACGTTTTCTTTTTCTTTTATTATTAAAAAAACCTTGCTATGTATACTGCATTAGGCTAAACACAATTTGACACAGCACTTACATATTATTGCTCTTTTATTGGCTGACATCTGCTTTCTCATCAGCTTACAGGCTTTGCACGGGAGGTGCAGACGATTCCTCCTGGTGGTAGTGTTATGCAGGCACAGGTGCACCGCACCTGCTCTCTCCACCTGGGGAACGTCAACATACCCCCGCTTCTGGCAGTAAAAGGGGCCTTCCACGACTTTGTGACCTCCAGAAAGGAAAAGGAGCAGAACGTGGCACACAGAGAAACCACTCATTCAGCCGCGAACACTCATGGCTGGGTGGTGTACTGGTGGTGCACCTCCAGCCGGATTCTCAAAGTTGCTCAGGCAAGCATGGCCGTCATCTCTGGGTCTGATTCACCACAACACCCGAGGGAGGCAGTCCCGCAGAATCTTCATCCTCAGAGGAGTTCCAAATGAAACGCTGGGACCACCATGAGACGGGCCAGCGGAATCACCCAGCAGCTGCATGGGACAAGCACTGCGTGATGAGTCAGAGGTCCACGGGGACTGGCCCGGTGGATTTGCTCCCACTGTAATCCTCAGATCTCCCAGAGCACTAGCCAGCAATCCCCTGCTCGGAGCAGAAAAACTGGGACAGGTAGTGGCAGAGGGGTCTCATCCTTTCCAGAGAAAGAAGAGACGCGATCGCAGCAATGTCATGGTCATACACTTGCAGTGCAGGCATGAACCATCCACGAATGCATCTTCAGCGTGCTGTAAGTCGAGACACAGATGACAGCGATCATGGCCATCATCAGAGGACAGGAAACGATCGTCAAGGAAATTGCTCTTTTTGTGAACTGAAGCTCCCGGAGGAATCACCGCTGAATGAAATGGAGACACCGCTGATGCGCCGTGACGCCAGTCCAAAAAAGCATTCTTTACAAAGGTGAATGACTTTGTATTGCTTAACGTAAACAATACTCGGCTCCGAAGCAAGAATCTGAATGAGTGGATGCACACCTTATATACCTTTATTTCCTGGGGAGTGGCTCGGCATGCAAAATCCACTCGCCAATTCTCATTGGCCTTTTCTCTTAAACTCAGAGGTGATTCGGGCTCCCAAGTAAGACCCCAATGTTGTCACGACATAACTCGTAGTGGCTGACAGAGTGGGAGCAACTGTTACAATAAATGGTAAATTACTGTTCTTCAAAACGACTCTGACGCTTTACACCACTATATATTGTGAAGTGTAATGTTTTAAAGGGTTAACTCACCCAAAAATGAAAATTCTATCATTAATTACTCACCCTCATGTCGTTTCAAACCCGTAAGACCTCCGTTCATCTTCGGAACACAATTAAGATATAAACCCAATTCCAAAAAAGTTGGGACACTGTACAAATTGTGAGTAAAAAAGGAATGGAATAATTTACAAATCTCATAAACTTATATTTTATTCACAATAGAATATAGTTAACATATCAAATGTTGAAAGTGAGACATTTTGAAATGTCATGCCAAATATTGGCTCATTTTGGATTTCATGAGAGCTACACATTCCAAAAAAGTTGGGACAGGTAGCAATAAGAGGCCGGAAAAGTTAAATGTACATATAAGGAACAGCTGGAGGACCAATTTGCAACTTATTAGGTCAATTGGCAACATGATTGGGTATAAAAAGAGCCTCTCAGAGTGGCAGTGTCTCTCAGAAGTCAAGATGGGCAGAGGATCACCAATTCCCCCAATGCTGCGGCGAAAAATAGTGGAGCAATATCAAAAAGGATATTTTTCTCAGAGAAAAATTGCAAAGAGTTTGAAGTTATCATCATCTACAGTGCATAATATCATCCAAAGATTCAGAGAATCTGGAACAATCTCTGTGCGTAAGGGTCAAGGGCGGAAAACCATACTGGATGCCCGTGATCTTCGGGCCCTTAGACGGCACTGCATCACATACAGGAATGCTACTGTAATGGAAATCACAACATGGGCTCAGGAATACTTCCAGAAAACATTGTCGGTGAACACAATCCACCGTGCCATTCGCCGTTGCCGGCTAAAACTCTATAGGTCAAAAAAGAAGCCATATCTAAACATGATCCAGAAGCGCAGGCGTTTTCTCTGGGCCAAGGCTCATTTAAAATGGACTTTGGCAAAGTGGAAAACTGTTCTGTGGTCAGACGAATCCAAATTTGACGTTCTTTTTGGAAAAGTGGGACGCCATGTCATCCGGACTAAAGAGGACAAGGACAACCCAAGTTGTTATCAGCGCTCAGTTCAGAAGCCTGCATCTCTGATGGTATGGGGTTGCATGAGTGCGTGTGGCATGGGCAGCTTACACATCTGGAAAGGCACCATCAATGCTGAAAGGTATATCCAAGTTCTAGAACAACATATGCTCCCATCCAGACGTCGTCTCTTTCAGGGAAGACCTTGCATTTTCCAACATGACAATGCTAGACCACATACTGCATCAATTACAACATCATGGCTGCGTAGAAGAAGGATCCGGGTACTGAAATGGCCAGCCTGCAGTCCAGATCTTTTACCCATAGAAAACATTTGGAGCATCATAAAGAAGACCTAAGACAGTTGAGCAACTAGAAGCCTGTTTTAGACAAGAATGGGACAACATTCCTATTCTTAAACTTGAGCAACTTGTCTCCTCAGTCCCCAGACGTTTGCAGACTGTTATAAAAAGAAGAGGGGATGCCACACAGAGGTAAAGATGGCCTTGTCCCAACTTTTTTTGAGATGTGTTGATGCCATGAAATTTAAAATCAACTTATTTTCCCCTTAAAATGATACATTTTCTCAGTTTAAACATTTGATATGTCATCTATGTTGTATTCTGAATAAAATATTGAAATTTGAAACTTCCACATCATTGCATTCTGTTTTTATTCACAATTTGTACAGTGTCCCAACTTTTTTGGAATCGGGTTTGTATTTTTGATACATCCTGTGAGCTCTTTGACCCTCCCATAGACCGCAAGTGTCCTTACACGATTAAGGACCAGAAACGTAGCAATGAAATCTGTAAAATAATCATACAAAATGGTAAATTGCATACACCATTTACGTTCAGTGGATACTCTCCAAAATGGTGCCAGATTGACACGGAGGAGATGAATTGTTGAATAAAGTCGTTATTTTTTTTCTTTTCCGCACAAAAAGTATTCTCATAAAATTACGGTTGAACCCCTGATGTCACATGGATTATTTTACAGATCTCCTTGCTACGTTTCTGGACCTGGATCATGTAAGGGCACTTGATGTCTATGGGAGGGTCAGAGAGCTCTCAGATTCCATCAAACATATTTTAATTTGTGTTCCGAAGATGAGCAGAGGCCTTACGGGTTTGGAACAACATGAGGAGATTCATTTTTGGGTGAACTATTCCTTTAAGCCTTAATTATTGTTAGAGGTTCCATTTTAAGTAAGTTGTTGAAATATTGGTGAAGGTTTCTAATATATATTATGCAAAGTTAAATTATGTTGTCTTGGACTTGCTCTTTACCAGAAAACTACATTAGCTAGTTTTTAGCCTCTCCTCACAACTTTCAGTAACACCCTTGGTCACCCTTCACCCTTGGTGTATTATTTTTATTAACATTTGGTCAACTCAACTTGTTTATTTTGTTTTTCATCTTTATTGGTTTGTCAACATTTGCCACAAAGTACAGATGCAAACTGTTCGATGTGTCTTTCCACCAACTAATAGTTTTTATACACATACTGTATAAAAAGACACAAACAAAGAGCAATACACACACACACACAATATTGTATATTATATAACTATATTGTAATAATATAGCGCTCAAGTAAACTAACCCCAAGTAAATGAACTAATAATATAGCGCTCAAGTAAACTAACCCTGAAACATATCCTGCTCCGGAGCAGGTTATAAGTTGCTATGGCTACATATGTACCCTGAAATTTACCTCCATTTTTTTAACTGAAAGCTGAGTTCATGCACTTACTTACCCTTAAACATACCCAAGTATGTCACATAACCTGCATTCTAGAATACACCCTAGGGCACTAACACAGCTGGTAAAGAATGCTTTTGTCAGTATGTGCCAGTTAAAGAAACCCTTTCATCTCTGTTTAGGCAGACATCAGTGAGGCAACAGTACAACCAGTCAAAAATGCTTGATTGAGTTGGTGCCGATAGCCTTGTGGGCAGTGCGCCGACATACAGCACCATTGCACTATGGGTGTCCCGAGTTCGAATCCCGACTCGAGGACCTTTCCCAATCCCGCCCCTCTCTTTCCCACTTTGCTTCCTGTCAGTTATGATCTGTCGTATCATAATAATAGGTGAAAATGCCCAAATAAATCTTACAAAAAATGCTTGATTGTGTTGACAGAGTGATAAAAAGGATGGCACATGCATCAAGCAAACTGCCATCTTTCATGAGCATCCATCATCATTACCAATTATCTTGTGCCAGGATGCATTTGAAGTTGTAAATCCACTTGGTTCGGGTAAAAAGATAATAAATCCTGGCAGTGTACATGACCCTAGGTGAGATTCTGCCACACAACTGCTCCGTAGTTGACCCAATGCATCTTGTTTTACTGTGTAGAGATGAAGACTTTAAATAGATTGGTCAGGAGAAGGTCCTTTTCAGCCTTGTTGCTGATCTGAAATATTTAGAGGATTCTGGATTTCAATCTGAAGGCACTATTATTAAAGCAGGGCTTATTGCCATTTGTGGGGATAATCTTGGGTCTCATTGTATAGTTAGTTTAGTTTAGTTTAACGTTATTGTCTGTCCAGATTTCCTGAACAGAAATTCATCTTTGACACTGGCATAGAAAATACATTCTAACAGATAATACTATACATTCACATATCACATAAAAAAAAAACTTTTTAAAAAAAATTAATACAATACAATATATAAGTATGCCCACACATATGCATACACATGTGTACACACACCTACCCAGAAATATACCTCATGATAATACCTCAATTAAGAATTTGGTTGAAAACAGTCACCGCCAATGGTACAAATGATCTTTTATATAGGTTCTTTTTAGCCAGCGGTATATGCAGCCAGCGCCCTGAAGGAAGGGCCTCAAAGCAGGAATGAAGTGGATGAGTTTGGTCTGAATATACTGCTATCGCCTTTTTTCCATAAAGTGTAAAAACAGCTCTTGCATTGTACTCTGTTTCTGGCCGATTATCATATTTGCTTCATTAATTAATTATGGTAATTTATTTTTCTGTCTCATTGTTAAATTGCCATACCATGATACAATATTTTATGTTAAAATACTTTCAATCATCGATCTATAAACAATGGTTAGGATCCTCCTATCGATGCTAACATTTCTTAGTTTCCTGAGTAGACCTAAACGCTGTCTTGCTTTCTTGTGTATATGGTCCACATTTTCCTGGAATGAGAGTTTATCATCAATGATTGTACCTAAATATTTCAAATTTGAAACTTGCTCTACCTTTACACCTTTTATAGTAATTTGTTCACATGAGACGCCAGCCGAACCGATCCTATTTTTGTTCCCACAGCATAGTTCCTTTGTCTTCTCAATGTTCAATTGTAAGTGATTGATCATCAAACCACTGAACAAGACTTTCAATATACTCAAAATAAGTTAAACTGTTCATGTCCAATTGGCAAGAGATTAAAACCAAATCATCATCGTATTTGATCAGGGTGAGATCATCCCTGTTACGTTGAAGTTCATTAATATAGACAGAAAAAAGCAGAGGTGATAACACACATCCTTTTTTAGCCAGCGGTATATGCAGCCAGCGCACTGAAGGAAGGGCCTCAAAGCAGGAATGAAGTGGATGAGTTTGGTCTGAATATACTGCTATCGCCTTTTTTCCATAAAGTGTAAAAACAGCTCTTGCATTGTACTCTGTTTCTGGCCGATTATCATATTTGCTTCATTAACTAATTATGGTAATTTATTTTTATGTCTCATTGTTAAATTGCCATACCATGATACAATATTTTATGTTAAAATACTTTCAATCATCGATCTATAGGGTGTATCAGAGGTGAAAACACACATCCTTGTGGTAACCCTGAATTCAGGACTGTATAATCAGATGAGATTCCATTGACACAGACTCGTTGGGGTCTATTTCTTAAAAAATGTTAAATCCATAAAATCAACCATATAGGTTTTTTTTTTTATTTTAGTACCAGCTGATTTCTGTTGGTCCTGTTTAATTGACAGAGACATTTTGCCAACAACCTTTAAATCTTGGCTTAAAAAGAACAAACAAATTATGCACATAGTGTGCACAACTATTGATCAATCTATAGTAGAAGGCATCAAATTTAATTCTGCTTTAAATTCCCTTAAATTTTTTCATGTGTATGGGGTACTCCCTCCATGCTTTGTGACTCCAGTCGTATCTAGCTTGTGGCCAGATATTTTCTCCTAAAACTCAGTCTGTCAGTGAAGTGCATGAACACAATGGCCAGTTATACAACACAAAAATACAAAATGCAATAAGGGCAGCTAACTGTGTCACTCGGAGTACTTCAGAGGTATCAGGGTTGTTTATGAAGGAACCAAATATACCAATGGCCTTGTTGTTGTTGTTGTAGACCACAACAGCTGTGGGTATATCTTATGAAAAATATGTTATACTCAGTCCAAATTATGTCTATTTGTTACCGAACTGTATGAATCTGTGCTTTTTGTCAGACCTTGGAGTTCACTCTTTGCACAACTCTGATCCAACGTATGTGTGTGTTAATGTTGATAGTCTCTTGGATTACTGTCCTCTTTCCAGTGTATAAAGTGGCAGAGCTTTCTGTGGTGTCATTATATCACTTAGTGTGCTTTTTTTACTTCAGACACAGAGCTGATTCAGCAAGAAAAAAAAAAAAAGAGTTCTCACAAAATTAGACATGAACAGACTTCAAGAAGTGGTCAGTCCTCTTTGTTTTGTGGTGGGTGTTCAGAAGATACAGGACCTTGTGCGAGTAGAGGTGACAGATCTTCAGGACTTCTTATTCCCGATACATTGTTGAAAACTGATAATGGAAATCAAACAAAGAGGTATGGGAAAAAACATATTTTTGGTCATTATTTTCTTTGGTCTTATTTTCTGGGGGGGGGATATGTAATATATATATACAAAACTATTTTTATAGTTTTGTATATATATTTTTTTTTATTTATTATTGTGGTCATGTGATATAATTGTTTTGCCAGTTTCACTGAAAATATGCTAAATAAATTGCTAGAATTTGCCAAAATACACTGCCATTGTTAATTTTTTATTTATTTATTATTTATTTGTTTAGTTTATATTTGTGTATAATATTGTAAAGGTAAAAAATGATATTTGGTTATATTTTTCTTGTGATTATGATTTCATTTAAATGAAGTCACTAAAATACACTGCCAGTGTTTATTTATTATTCCTTTGTTTTTTGTTTTGTTTTGTTACATTAAAGGAAAAAAGAATGCTTGTATATCATTTATACTTATCTTACTAATTCTATAGAAAATGTGGTTGATTAACATAGTCATAAACTAGCAGTATTTTCATTTGAGTAAAACGTTCTAATTTGTATATATGTATGATATATTTTGTGTTGTGTATTTGTTTTGCCAAAGTGACAAAATATATTTGTATGAACATTTTATATGCTTTTTCTTTTTTTTTTTTTTTTTTTTAAAGAAATAACAGTAAAGAATATTGCATTACAGTAATTAATTGCCAACACTTCTGACAGTTATTTATTATAATTCTTGATTTACAGTATGTAACTGTCAAGATTATTGCCAGTTAGTCGCTGTAACAACTGCTGTTACAGTGATTAATTGGCAACAGTGTTGCCGGTTAGTCACCATAATGGCTCGGTTACCGTAATTAACTGGCAACACTTTTGCTAGTTAGTCACTGTTACAGATCCATTTCAATGACTACCTGGCAACAGTGTTGCCAGTATTTTACTGTAAAAAAGCCTGTAAGGTCTAGCAGTGAAATCAGTCACATCTTACTATAATAATCAAGCAATCCTTAAGACCTTGATTAGTTGCTTCTGATGTGTTTATTTAGGGTTGGATCTAAGATCTCTGGGTCATGGCTCTTCAGAAATGGAACTGAATAGTCCTGATTTACAGACTAGCTATCATCTTGTCTCTCCATTGTAATCAAGGATTTCTGAATTTAAAATACCTTGCCCACAGATCTGGCCAGGTTATTTGGATAGTCTTAACTGTGTAGGCTATGGGGTTTTGATAAATTCAGTGTACACACCTCTTTAGTCACAACCACACCACGGATTTGAAAAGTGCTTGTGTGTGTGCATGTGAAAGAAACTATACTTTAGCTGTGGCTCTGATCAGTTCAAATCAGTTCTGAAAATGTACAGTTGTCACATTCGGAAAAGCACATACATTGCCTGATCAAAGCAACATTGCTACAGTATCTATAGTATTCAGTGTGTAATGAAATGGTGTGAATGTCTTCAATGTCAATTCTGAGCAAAGAATATATGGCCAATATTGTAAACGATACTTCATGTAAATGTATAAAGTACTTGTCCTGCAGTCAAGTATACATTAATACCTTTTACCGTGTACTTTAAAACTTACTGTTTTTCTCTTCAAAATGTTCTTAATGAATGCATGAATTGACAGTTGATCTTTTCAGGTCCTGCATGCCACATGATGGACAATTGTGGACAGTCCTCTGCTTCCCTTTCTCCGATGACCTCTCTGATGGACCTCTGGATTGATTTCCTTCCATTGTAGTCACATTTGATAAATTCAGTGTACACACCTCTTTAGTCACAACCACACCACGGATTTGAAAAGTGCTTGTGTGTGTGCATGTGAAAGAAACTATACTTTAGCTGTGGCTCTGATCAGTTCAAATCAGTTCTGAAAATGTACAGTTGTCACATTCGGAAAAGCACATACATTGCCTGATCAAAGCAACATTGCTACAGTATCTATAGTATTCAGTGTGTAATGAAATGGTGTGAATGTCTTCAATGTCAATTCTGAGCAAAGAATATATGGCCAATATTGTAAACGATACTTCATGTAAATGTATAAAGTACTTGTCCTGCAGTCAAGTATACATTAATACCTTTTACCGTGTACTTTAAAACTTACTGTTTTTCTCTTCAAAATGTTCTTAATGAATGCATGAATTGACAGTTGATCTTTTCAGGTCCTGCATGCCACATGATGGACAATTGTGGACAGTCCTCTGCTTCCCTTTCTCCGATGACCTCTCTGATGGACCTCTGGATTGATTTCCTTCCATTGTAGTCTATTCTGCATGTGTTGATGCACTGATGAAAAATGTATCAAAACCTGTTTAATAGTGATTCATATTTATGAAAATGTGCTTCAGTATTAAAGACTATTACTTTACAATAACTATTTTACTCAGAAAAATAGAGGAAAAAATGGTATGCAGAAATGCATATTTATGAAAAGGTGCTTCAGTATTATAGACTATTACTTTACAATAACTATTTTACTCAGAAAAATTGAGAAAAAATGGTATGCAGAAATGCACAAATGAAAGACAACCTAGGACTATTATGTGTTAGTTGTTTTATGCTCTGTTGATATTGATATTTGAACAAAATCCAAGAGGCTGTGTTACAGAAATTTATTTGAAAAATGTCTAACATTCGAAAAAAAGTGAAATGATTCTGGCAACTAAAGAGTTAGGATGTTTCTATAATACAGCCCAGCTGTACAGCCACAGGCCCAGAAATAAAAACACACACATCATCCTATCCTTTAATGTACAGGAAAGTACTATTTTTTATTCCTTCATATTCAAACTTCACAAACAGAGTGAACTTACAATACCTCAGAGAGTGAAAATTACAAAAAAGGTGCTGGTAACATTTACAAAAAAATCATCCTTACTTTGCAACAATCAGTTATTCTTCCACTCTTTTTTTTTTTTTTTTTTAGTCTTTTGCATTAAGGCTTAATACTTCTGTATAAAGTATATGCAAGTCTTCACAGTTTTTCGAAAAAGTCACAATATTATGTAACATAATGAAGCTTTTACGGCTATTTTCTGTTTAATAACAAATACACATCACTGGTAAATATACGTGAAAATACAGGGCTTACTGTAAAATGGCAAGTAATGATACTGTTTGCTGAAATAATTGTTTTTTTCTAAACACATTTGTAAGAAATGTTACATGAGATACCATTGAAATAACTGAAGCAGAAGGAAAAGAAAAAGTAATAATAAACATACAAACAAGGGAGATCGCCTCCAAACTTTGGCACATCCCTTTAAATATTTTCACAAAATATATAAGGTTTTATTTTTTTCTTTCAAATCATATGCATGGAAGTATAGCAAAACTGACATAAAGTGAAATCATGCTGTGTAGTAAGGTGCTAAATTAGAGATATTACAAGGCCTGTCTGTTCCAGACAGGTGAGAATAAGGTGCATTTGTAAGACTGAAAAGCATGTAGGCCTGTTTTAGGTTTCAATAAACAAAACAGAAATAAATTACAAATGCAACACAAACTTACTTCGTTAAAAAAATAGCACAAAAGAACCAATATTAACATGACCAATAGTCTTGAGGCGACCTCATGAACTCATGCCCTCCCACTTATTCAGAGAAACGTGACAGTCTTTTCCACAGACATGTTAAATACTCTAATATCGCATGGTATGCAATATTATATTTGTTTGTATGCGTGATTGGTGTTTCTTTTCAATATGGAATATGCCACTGCAAGACACGATGACGTCGTTGGATGATTTGATCAAAACAAAACGGAACAAAGCAGAGATATTATTCCGGAGATTTCCTAAGCTGCACTAGTTTAGAAGTTAAAAGACACAAGCTCTATCCCTAGAACTTACCAAGGATCACCCTCATGCATACTGCTAAAGTGATGCAACAAGCTTGCTCAAATAACCAACATCACAAAAGCAATTTGGTTTTAGTGCAAACACAACTGGCTGGCTTCAGCTTCTTAATAAAAACAAGCTCACCAAGAAGATTACATGAAGGCACATACTTATGCTTCCTCTAACACGCAACATATTGAGACAAACTGCAACACCTTTCAACAACACCACAAAGCAGTTTTAACTGGAAAGCCACTATTTCCAGAAACCAAAAACCATCACTACGTAGAATTGCTAGAAGTTATTACTGATCACCTATAGTTTCAGTTTCTTCCTTTATGGATACTGACTCTAAGTAGATTTTGTGTGTGTGGATGTCACAGCGGCAAAGCAAAAGAACCGTTCCTATTCATAGCTTGAAACCTGACCGTGACTTTTGATCAATGACAAAACATCCCAGTCCCAGAAACACGGTAGTACTGACAAAGTGTTTGTAAAAGATCAGCAAAAACTCGCTTAATAATAACAAGAAGCAATAAGTATATGTTTGCACTCAGTTGAAGGTCTCTGACTCTCACATCTCTCGCAAGAGTCAAGCAAGTTGGCCTGTGTGAATATTCCCCTCTAAATATTTCATTAGTGTTGAAACACCACCACCAAAAAAAAAAAAACCGTGTCTTCATGTTTCTGGGACAGCCTTCTTCTTTTCCTCAGAGCTTGTAAAAAAAATTGTTCAAGAACAATCACAAGAGGAAACAGGAAGCATATACTTTAATGTACCTAAAACTCGGACATGTTCTATGTGTTTTCTTTAACAGTATTAATATCCAACTTTACAGCCTCAGCATCACCACACATCTCCAATGTTGTTTCTATATAAACAAATAACGCAAATGTCTATTTAAAAAACAAAATAGCATCTTTTAAGAGCACAGAAAGCTTTTGTTGTTACACATGGTTGGTTCGTGTTTATGTGAAGTGTTCTATTGCTATTTATCAAAGAAGACCAAGAATAATTTTAGTGCAAAATTCTTTTCTGGTTTGATAAGTGGTATTTGGGTTTAAGTCAATGAGGATTGCTGCAGGGATCAACTGTGGTTTATGCTTAGTGGTTTCTCTCCGTTGTTGTATTCGCTGAAGAGGTTTGCCTCTTGACATTTTATCATGCCGTTACTTTGCCAAGGGGTTTTCTTTTAAATTCTTAAATTTTCGTAGGTTTTGTGGAATAAAAAAAAAGTTTGTGGAAAGATTAGGGTGATTAAAAACGGGTGTTTTCCCTACAAAAATGGGGTCAATTTAATTTTAGAGAGAGATAGTTGAGTGTAGACAACCCTGTGTAGCTGAACAAACTGAATGTGTTGGTCAGAACAAATCTGTATTCTGTGCTGCTTTGTGTTGATGAAAGCCCTATACAAATCAAATTATAATTTGACTTGGCTTGACTGATGTCTCACAAATTGTTAAAAATTATTCTAGTCCAGTGTTTGACATACAAAAATAAAAGGAAATGGCCTTGTACACACACTAAAAAACCTTATTCTATATCTCTAAACAGAAGGTATTACGAAGCAAACAAACTTTTCACAACAATAATAGAAATTAGACAAACTAACTTTAAACACAAATTAAAATCACAACTGCAGATTTTCGTTTTAAGGTTGTTGTTTGAATACTGTAAGATGTTTAATACCTTTACTACAACAGCTCCACATTCGCTCAGTTTGAATGTTTCAATATGAAAACCAAGATAATGAAATTTGTGAAAATAAATGATGTGCTAGTGCAAGAATAAAACAAGGCTTAAGATATGGCTTTAAACCATGAAAAATACCAAATCTTTTTGAAAACTTAGATTTTTATGTCAGCTAGGTTTCTATGCAGTCAACGCAATTTATATAGCACAAAATAGGGATAAAAGTCTTCCTAATGTGTATCTAAACCAACAGACCTAAATACATTAGCAGAAATAAGCTAGTAAAGAATCCAATGGCATTTTACTACATTGTCTATTTGTCAAGGGGTAAAATTCTACTATGATATGAGCATTTCCAACCAAATATTCACATTACACTTTTACTTTTTTTTTTACATTGATTATATGATATCACTATATGTTAATGGAATTTGGTCCTTAAAGATAAAATGATGGCACTAATGGTGTACTTCCACATTGATTTATATGAAAAGAAACCATTACTAATTTTATTTCATATTTAATTTGATGTTGGAAAAATCACCATTTGTTAGAGTTGTTCTATATATGTCAGCTTTTGGTAAATTAACCTTTAAAAAAACAGTTACGTGCAAACTAAATAAAATTAGGCTTGGTCCATGCTTACAAATAACAAGTGAATCTTAACACCCATTGCATGAAGCAGAGCAGCTGAAATAATGACGAAAGAAAAATATGAGGAAAAATAGCACATCAGTTTTTCTTGCATCAGTGCAATTGATTTGATGTTTGACGTTACTGAAGCAAAAATATTTGCCAAAGAATTAACTTTTACAAATCAAAAACTAATCAAACGAGTCAATGTGGAATGGAAAAATTAGTCTTTTCCGACCATCAACAGTGTTATCATAGCACATATTAATGATGCACATATTTCACGTGCAATCAAATTTGAGTCAAAACCAGTTTCAAGATGTTTTACGCATTGTGTTTCTTTTGACACTGGCATAATTCTTTGGTGTTAACATAAACTTAGCTTCTCCAACTTAACTTTTACGGAGTCCAAGATAAAATATTCATATTAAAAAAATCTTAATTGAATGAATTACGTTCAAATGACTTTAGAAGCTTTGGACTATTCAATTTGTTCGCTTTGTGTTGCTCAAGCAATAGCACATTTGGTACAATACGAATGGTTAAAATAAAGGTTAAAACATTAAAGGATAAAGTCAAAAAACAAGTGAAACTTACGATATGATGAAACATTTCCCAAAGCCTTTTTTAAATAAAAAATTTTTGTTGTAGACATACTGTATTTGAATACAATTTGAATACATCTGTGTTCAAATGAGCAGTTGAATTGCAGCATTTTCATATTAAATTCTCAAAAACTTCAAACGTAATTTTTCTTATATTATGTGCATTTTATATTGTCGTTTACATTTTTAAGCAGTAAAATGCTTAGTTAAAGAAAATAAATTAATACATTGGGTGAAAAAGCTCACTAGAGTAAAACCATTTAGACACTTTAGAGGAGTGTTTAAGTGCATGATAGTTCCTCAAATCAGATCAAAATTACAGATAAGAATGGCATTAGAGTGATCAGAAGTGGGTGCTTACCAAATGAGTAGTTTCTAAGCAGTTGAAATATTTTCTTGTGTGTTGAATAAATGGGGGGGGGGGGGGGAAAAAACACC